>NW_011413166.1:0-522 GCF_000754665.1 Bison bison bison | reverse complement strand
TTTTAGTTCCTCTTCACTTTCTGCCATAAGGGTGGTGTCATCTGCATATCTGAAGTTATTGCTATTTCTTCCAGCAATCTTGATTCCAGCTTGTGCTTTCTCCAGCCCAGTGTTTCTCATGATGTACTCTGCATATAAGTTAAATAAGCAGGGTGACAATATACAGCCTTGATGTACTCCTTTTCCTCTTTGGAACCAGTCTGTTGTTCCCTGTCCAGTTCTAACTGTTGCTTCCTGACCTGCATATAGGTTTCTCAAGAGGCAAGTCAGGTGGTCTGGTATTCCCATCTCTTTCAGAATTTTCCACAGTTTATTGTGATCCACACAGTCAAAGGCTTTGGCATAGTCAATAAAGCAGAAATAGATGTTTTTCTGGAAACTCTCTTGCTTTTTTGATGATCCAGAGGATGTTGGCAATTTGATCTTTGGTTCCTCTGCCTTTTCTAAAACCAGTTTGAACATCTGGAAGTTCACAGTTCACGTATTGCTGAAGCCTGTCTTGGAGAATTTTGAGCATTACTT
>NW_011413165.1:0-522 GCF_000754665.1 Bison bison bison | reverse complement strand
TGTTCAGTCTCACTTGTTAGTGGCTCATTATTTTTCTCTTTGTAAAATAAATTCAAGATAAGTATGCCAAGTCTTTCTATGACATAATGCTGTAATGCTCTCCTACAGAAGTTGGTATCTACAGGTTTCAAACACTTTGTTGTTGTTTCAGTTGCTAAGTCGTGTCCAACTCTTTGTGACTCCATGGACTGCAGCACACCATGCTACACTGTACTTCAATATCTCCCAAAGTTGCTCTAATTCATGTCCTTTGAGTCAATGATGCTATCTAATCATCTCATCCTCTGCCTCTCCCTTCTCCTTTTGCCTTCAATCTTTCCCATCATCAAGGTCTTTTCCAATGAATTGGCTTTTTGCATCAGATGGCCAAAGTATTGGAGTGTCAGCTTTAGCATCAGTCCTTCCAGTGAGTATTCATGGTTGATTCCTATTAGGATTAACTGGTTTGTCCTCCTTGCAGTCCAAGGGACTCTCAAGAGTCTTCTCCAGCCCCACAGTTCAAAAGCATCAATTCTTCAGCTT
>NW_011413164.1:0-575 GCF_000754665.1 Bison bison bison | reverse complement strand
TGGGACAGGAGAGTCAGGCCTCGTCTTGGGTTGAGGCATGGAACTCCGCTTGCCTCTCGAGGTGTTCCCGGGGAGACAGAACACTTGTCGAGCGGTATTTGGAACCTGGGGGTCTTCTCCCGACGATGCACGGGCGAGTCACTGCCCCTTCGTGTTGACTTCATTCACAGGGTGGAGTTGGAAGAGGTGTCCAGGCATCGGGTTCTTATCAAGAGGGGACCGGGAAATCGGGGTCCTTCGGAATGTGGAACCACCCACGAGGCCACGTCTAGAATGTCGTCGTGAGACCGGCCTCATCCTGAGGTGCGACCGGAAGGTTGGGAACCCCTTCCAGACAAAGCAGGGGAGTCGACCCTCCTGTCCAGATCAGGAGGGTAGAAGGGGCTCAGAGGAAGTGGTGCCGGAAAACTTCGGTGTTCCTCTCGAGGGAGACCGGGATGTCGGGGAACTTTGTGGGTCGCATCAAGGGTGCCAAGTACCGTTTCGACCTCCAATACCTAACGTGGGACTTCTCCTGAGACACTGTAGCGGGAAAGGGCTTCATCTTGCGATGACGGGGGAACCACGTGGATTTT
>NW_011413163.1:0-515 GCF_000754665.1 Bison bison bison | reverse complement strand
CCATCCCTCTGGGTCGTCCCAGTGCACCAACCCCAAGCATCCAGTATCGTGCATCAAACCTGGACTGGCGACTCGTTTCATACATGCTTCAGTGCCATTCTCCCAAATCTTCCCACCCTCTCCCTCTCCCACAGAGTCCATAAGACTGTTCTATACATCAGTGTCTCTTTTGCTGTCTCATACACCGGGTTATTGTTACCATCTTTCTAAATCCCATATATATGTGTTAGTATACTGTATTGGTGTTTTTCTTTCTGGCTTACTTCATTCTGTATAATAGGCTCCAGTTTCATCCACCTCATTAGAACTGATTCAAATGTGTTCTTTTTAATGGCTGAGTAATACTCCATTGTGTATATGTACCACAGCTTTCTTATCCATTCATCTGCTGATGGACATCCAGGTTGCTTCCATGTCCTGGCTATTATAAACAGTGCTGCGATGAACATTGGGGTACACGTGTCTCTTCCCCTTCTGGTTTCCTCAGTGTGTATGCACAGCAGTGGGATTGCTGG
>NW_011413162.1:0-504 GCF_000754665.1 Bison bison bison | reverse complement strand
GAGGGCTTAGGGGCTGGGGGTGTGCACACTGCCAAAGCCTCCCGCAGGGAGAGCTCTTTCCGAGGGTAACGAAGCGCCCCAGGCTGCATTCCCAAGCTGGTGCTTCCCCGCCCAGACTGAGCGCCGCACGGAGGGAATCAGGGTCCCGGTGCCCCTGGCTTGGGGAGGCAGCTCCACAGCCAGAGTGGTGCTTCCGTTTGTGCCCAGAAAGCGCCTGCCAGACCGGACCTTCCCTGGAGCTGTCCTGCCGCCTAGAGGCAGGTGGATGTGCTGTGCGGGCTACCCCTGTGCGTTTTGGCTCCCTAGCACAGCCGAAGCGCAGGGGAACCAGCCCATGATCAGTGAGCTCTGGGCAGTACTTTGGTCCCAGGTTTGGAGCCCAATGCCCGGAACGCGGGAGAGAAGAGGCTGGCTGCCGGCGGGTGCTTGCAAGCCTGTACTGGGAAGGACCGAGTGAGCTTCCACACCGGCGGAGCTCCAGCTCTGCGCCCAGGCGCGATAGCA
>NW_011413161.1:0-606 GCF_000754665.1 Bison bison bison | reverse complement strand
TTTGGTGCATTGGAAGAGGGCCTCATCTCCAGTTGAGGCAGGAACCTCAGGGTTCCTCTGATTTCAGACTCCGATCCCAGGGTCCCAGCAGACTTGGGAAAGGAGAGTCAGGCCTCGTCTTGGGTTGAGGCATGGAACTCCGCTTGCCTCTCGAGGTGTTCCCGGGGAGACAGGCCACTTGTCGAGCGGTATTTGGAACCTGGGGGTCTTTTCCCGACAATGCACGGGCGAGTCACTGCCCCTTCGTGTTGACTTCATTCACAGGGTGGAGTTGGAAGAGGTGTCCGGGCATCGGGTTCTTATCAAGAGGGGACCGGGAAATTGGGGTCCTTCGGAATGTGGAACCACCCACGAGTCCACGTCTGGAATGTCGTCGTGAGACCGGCCTCATCCTGAGGTGCGACCGGAAGGTCGGGAACCCCTTCCAGACAAAGCAGGGGAGTCGACCCTCCTGTCCAGATCAGGAGGGTAGAAGGGGCTCAGAGGAAGTGGTGCTGGAATACCTCGGTGTTCCTCTCGATGGAGACCGGGATGTCAGGGAACTTTGTGGGTCGCATCAAGGGTGCCAACTACCGTTTCGACCTCCAATACCTAACGTGGGACTTC
>NW_011413160.1:0-536 GCF_000754665.1 Bison bison bison | reverse complement strand
TTTTTTTTTTTTTTTTTTTTTATACCTCCCGCAGCGGCGAGCTGCAGGAGCTGGCGTCGCAGCTTGACGTCGCAGCTTGACGTCACTTCTGAGTTTTCAATTAAAATAAAACAAACTTTTGAGAACCTTTTGGATTCTCTATTTATTACTTTCTTTTCAGTAAAATTTTTGTTTCCATCATTGCTTCTATAGTATAATGCAGATAATCACAAGACAGAATAATTGTCTCATAAATCCATCAGGAATCTGCAGCTTGTTCTTTTCCAATTAATTATTCAATCAGTAAATTTTTTAAAACTCCAGCAGCATGGTTACATCTACACTAATAAAGAATTTTCAGCCTATAATCCAAAAACAGAACCTGAATGAATAATGTAATTGAAGTATTACATTACATAAACCACACATGAAAGAATTGCTAAATTGCGTTTGATGGTGGGCAATTAATACAGAATCTTAGATGAGCGATTTAAAATGAAACCACAGTTTAAAGTTCCCTTAGGAACTAGTGATATCTGAAGTGGGGATCGGCAGTG
>NW_011413159.1:4758-5245 GCF_000754665.1 Bison bison bison | reverse complement strand
AGAAGGCCATAATAGTTGGAATGGAAGAATTCCTGACTAGAATGAAAATCATTTTCTAGGTTCAATTTCATGTTAATGCAGGCATCTCGAGTGGAAGCAAAGAACCCCGCTCTGCTCTCGAGTCGCGACGGGTATCTCTTGGAGCTCACTGGGTGGACTAAAGGGAGTCAAGCCTCCTGAGGCGTTTGGAGAGAGGTCGCGAGGCTGGCCTCGAGGCCATGCAGGAGGCGAAGGCCCTCATCTCCGCGATGACGGGGGAGTCTCGGGGTGGTTCTCGAGCGGCGGCCCCAGGGTGCGGTTTCTCACGAGGTAGGACGGCGAGGTCAGTGAGCCTCTCGTGGGGCGCCAGGGAAGTCGGGTCTCCATGCGAGTGGCGAGGGGGAGCGCGTCATTGCTCTCGAGTCATGGTAGGGGAATCTGGCCTCGAGACGTGTTGAAGAAGGTCTCTCGAGGTCTTTCTCGGGTTGAGGCGGGAAACCCTGGCTTT
>NW_011413159.1:3851-4263 GCF_000754665.1 Bison bison bison | reverse complement strand
GAGGCCACGTCTGGAATGTCGTCGTGAGACCGGCCTCATCCTGAGGTACGACCGGGAGGTCGGGAACCTCTTCCAGACAAAGCAGGGCAGTCGACCCTCCTGTGGAGGTCAGGAGGGTAGAAGGTGCTCAGAGGAAGTGGTGCCGTAAACCTCGGTGTTCCTCTCCAGGGAGACCGGGATGCCGGGGAACTTTGTGGGGGCGCATCAAGGGTGCCAAGTACCGTTTCGACCTCCAATTCCTCACGTGGGACTTCTCCTGAGACGTTGTCGCGGGAAAGGGCTTCATCTTGCGAAGACGGGGGAACCACGTGGTTTTTCTCGAGTTGCGGCGGGATTCTCGAGTTACGACGGGGAATTCAGGATGCCTCTTGTGTTGGCCCAGGGAAGTCCAATCTTCCATTCGAGTTGCGGA
>NW_011413159.1:0-662 GCF_000754665.1 Bison bison bison | reverse complement strand
CCGGAGGTGCGACCGGAAGGTCGGGAACCCCTTCGAGACAAAGCAGGGGAGTCGACCCTCCTGTGGAGATCAGGAGGGTAGAAGGGGCTCAGAGGAAGTGGTGCCGGAAAACCTTGGTGTTCCTCTCCAGGGAGACCGGGATGTCGGGGAACTTTGTGGGTCGCATCAAGGGTGCCAAGTACCGTTTCGACCTCCAATTCCTCACGTGGGACTTCTCCTGAGACGCTGTCGCGGGAAAGGGCTTCATCTTGCGATGACGGGGGAACCACGTGGGTTTCCTCGAGTTGCGGAGGGATTCTCGAGTTACGACGGGGAATTCAGGATGCCTCTTGTGTTGGCCCAGGGAAGTCCAATCTTCCATTCGAGTTGCGGAGGAAAGCTGGGGATTGCTCTCGAGTGACTGCAGGGCCAATAGACCTCATCTAGGCTTGTGTCCAGAAGCCAATGTTCCTCTCCAGGGGCGACCGGGATCTCGGGGTTGCATTCCAGACGCACCCGGGGAGACAGGCATTCATCTCGAGTGGAAGCAAAGAACCCCGCTCTGCTCTCGAGTCGCGACGGGCATCTCTTGGAGCTCACTGGGTGGACTAAATGGAGTCAAGCCTCCTGAGGGGTTTGGAGAGAGGTCGCGAGATTGGCCTCTAGGCCATGCAGGAGACGAA
>NW_011413158.1:0-4839 GCF_000754665.1 Bison bison bison | reverse complement strand
CAAAGCTATGGTTTTTCCTAGTAGTCATGTATGGATGTGAGAGCTGGACTATAAGAAAGCTGAGTGCCAAGAATTGATGCTTTTGAACTGTGGTGTTGGAGAAGACTCTTGAGAGTCCCTTGGACTGCAAGATCAAACCAGTCAATCCTAAAGGAAATCAGTCCTTAATATTCATTGGAAAGACTGATGTTGAAGCTGAAACTCCAATACTTTGGCCACCTGATGCGAAGAGCTGATTCATTGGAAAAGACCCTGATGCTGGGAAAGATTGAAGGCAGGAGAAGAAGGGGACGGCAGAGGATAAGATGGTTGGATGGCATCACCGATATGGACATGAGTTTGAGCAAGCTCCGGGAGTTGGTGATGGACAGGAAAGCCAGGCATGCTGCAGTCCATGGGGTCGCAAAGAGTCGGACAGGACTGAGCAACTGAACTGAACTGAACTGAATTCTGAAGCAGGAAATGCACAAGATAAATCTGGAACATCTTGCCAGGCTTCAGAAGAAAGGAAAGAATCAAAGAACCTTAGAGACAAATTGAAAAAAGTTTCCAACTGGTTGAAGACAGACCAAATAAAGCATCAAAAATAACGCAACACTTGAAATACATCATGTTAGACCCCAGGAGTCCATAATGATACATAGTGTTTTAAAGCAATACTCATCTTTGGAGATTACTAGAACACTAATTCATCAATATGAAAAATGGTAAATAAAAGGATAGAAACAAGCATTTATTCTGCCTTTCCTATATGAATGGAGTTCCAGCTAATACAGGCAGAAGGAGTGACATAATTACATTATTATTCACTAATAACCCCTAATGAAATAATGGATCTTCACTGCTTAAGTTATTAGGTGACAAGCTGGTGAGGAATATTATAATGAGTGAATTACTCTAACCCATAGATCAATCTTAACATCACAAAGAGAAAGACAACAGGCATAATTGCTTCCTGGTGTGATGCAACAGGAAGTACATATAGCACCACCTGTGAACCTAAACCACAAATCCAGAATGCGTGCAGCTTTACAGGACAAATGACCTGCAGGGGGAACTGTCACAGAACAAAAGATTTTTTAAGAAATGTATCAAAAAATGCAACCTATGGACGTTTTTTGGCTCCTGATTCAAACAAACCAACTGTAAAAAGCCACCCATGAGACAATTGGGAAATTTGAACACTGAATGGATATTGGACAATATGAAGTACAATAGATATTAAGGAAGTTAAGAATATGTTTTAATAAGTTTATTTTTAAGGAAAATAGCACTGTGGTTATATTAAACAAAAGGGAGCCCTTGCCTTAACAGAGATACACATTGATGTATTAAGAGAAGGAATGATAAAATATCTGAGATTTGCTTAAAATAATCTAGTGGTGTGTTGGAGAGTGTGAAGGCAGTTTTTGTATAAGATGTGGGTTTGTTATACTGCTTTCTCTCTTTTTTGAATATGTCTGATATTCTCCATAATAGAAGGTTTTAAAAACAGACAAAGGAATCTTTTGGCTATCCCCTCAGCGTTTCCACTGCCAAGAGCCTGAGCTCAATCCCTGGTTGGGGAACCTAGCAGCCCAGCTGAAGAAAGAAAGAAAAAAGACAGACAAAAGTACTGATCCCATTCACTCCCTTTTTATTTTTATTCATTTATTTGGCTGCACCAGGTGTTAGTTGTGGCACTCAGGATCTTTAGTTATGGCATGAAAACTCTTAGTTGTGGCATGCACGATCTAGTTCCCTGACCAGGGATCAAACCCTGGGCCCCTGCATTGGGAATGTGGAGTCTTAGCCACTGGATCACCAGGGAAGTCCCCTCACTTCTTCTGACATATACTTAGGTGTGTCCCATGAGTAAGGTTCTAAACCTGGTGCTTGGAGTACCAACAAGATAAAGACTCTTGGCATATTCCCTTCTCTTATGTATCTCACATTTATTTTTGGTAGGGGGAGATATTTAGAATATCACTAAGTAAGGTGATGAAAAACAGAAAAAAATGAAGTGCTACAGGGACACAGACTAAGTAAGTCATTACGATAGGGAATGGCTTCTGTGAATTGGAAAATGTTTCAGAAAAGAGATAACATTTGAACTGGGCCATGAAAGAGCAGTAGTCCTTGAAAAGTTAAATCCTGTTTTGAAAGAGTCAAGGGGCCATTCCAGGGAGTTTATCTTTCTCTTTTTAAATTACATACAATAAAATTCATTTTTTACTGTCAGTTCAATGAATCTCAACAAGTGTATAAAATTATGCAACCTTCATGACAATCAAGATACAGAGTAGCTTTATCACCTGAAAACAAAACAGTTCCTCCATATTACACCTTTGTAGTCATCACCACCATTTAATCACTGAGTGATTAATGTTCTGTTCAACAGCAGTGATCTGTTCACATTAAAAGAGTTTTACCTTTTTCCTAACGTGATACAAATGGAATTATCCTGTGTGTAGCCTTGTGGATCTGGCTGCTTTCACTTAGTACTGAGATTCATTTGATATTGTGGAGAATATCAATAAACTTTTCTTTTTTATTGCTGATAACATTCTGTTATATGGACATACCACAGTTTATCCATTCTGCAGTTGATGGGCATTTGGGTTGTCTCCAGTTTTTGGTCATTGTGAATAAAGTGCTATAAACATACTTTTATAGATTTCTATTTTACTTGGGTAAATACCCAGGAGTGAAATCGCTAGGTTATAACCAAAATGTTTTCCACACTGGCTGAGCATCTTAAATACCTACATATGAGAGGTGTTCTGCATCCTTGCCAGCTCTTGGCAGAGCAGTTTGGTTTGGTTTATTTTAGCCATTCTGACAGATGGGTAGTGATATCTCTTTGTGGTTTTAATTCGAATTTCCCGAAGAATGAATGCCACTGAGCCAGGCAGATTGTTATTATTATCACTTTTTCTTGCTGGTTTCAAAAATCTACACTAGCTTTTTCACAAGCCCCCAACTCTGCTCCACTCCCCATCTAATCACCTAATTCTCCAAGAACAAAGCAATGTATGAAGTCTGTAACTTTCCTCCCTTACACTTACAACTTAAAAAACTTTTTTGCTTTCAAACTCTGGTGCTGGAGAAGACTCTTGAGAGTCCCTTGGACTGCAAGGAGCTAAAACAGTCAATCCTAAAGGAAATCAGTCCTGAATATTCATTGGAAGGACTGATGTTGAAGCTGAAACTCCAATACTTTGGCCACCTCATGCAAAGAACCAACTCATTTGAAAAGACCCCGATGCTGGGAAAGATTGAAAGCAGGAAGAGAAGGGGATGACAGAGGATGAGATGGTTGGATGGCATCACTGACGTGATGGACATGAGTTTGAGTAAACTCCGGGAGTTGGTGACAGACAGGGAAGCCTGGCATGCTGCAGTCCATGCGGTTGCAAAGAGTCAAGACACGACTGAGCGACTGAACTGAAGAGAGCAATCAAAGGGTTTCCCTACTGTGCCTTTTGTCTCTACCTAAGAAAAAGCTCTCTTATGCTCTCTGCTAACAGGATGAGAATATTTTGGCTGTCTGGAAAAGAGGGATAGGCACAGATGACTTTACTACAGCACAAAATCCAATAGTAGGGAGGCCTTCTGACACCTACATCCTCCCATGGCCACACATCCAGTCATAATTTCATCAATTCATTTGAGGTTGGCTCAGTGGTCAGCTTCTCTCTAAAGTCTTAAGCCAGGAAAATACCGCACATTTCATAGGCATTTCCCAGGCTTTTGGTTTTCTCTCCTCATTACAATATGCATAATTTGTCTTCCAGGAAAGATGCACACATATCTGTGTGTGGTTTACTTTTTTCTTTTTTTAAATTAATGGTTACATTTTGCTCATTTGTTTTAAAAAAGAAAGGAGAAAATAATTCATTTCATTGTGAATATGAAGGAAGCTTTCAGTCTATTAAGAGATATTTAGGCAAGGTTCTCCCAAAATAAATGTGCTCAGAATTTAGAAGGTATTTTTTCCAAAAATAAAGGGAAAAAAGATATAACCACTTTATACCTAGATTGCTGTCTTTACTGACATTTTATCTTGTAAATGCCATAGATTTTTTTTTCTAGGGGACAAGAATTATCCACTTCCATTAATTTAAATATGGTAAGACTCTCTCCCAAAAATACTGTTTTGTTTTGTTTTTCAGAGAGATAAGCAACATGGCTACAACCTCATAGAACCACCAACTGAGAAGATACTAGGAGGTTTCTGAGATTTGGGATCACAGCAGATTTTTATGATTTGCTTTGCCAATTTTGGAACTTTGTTAGTGAATCCTCTTATCATTGACATCAGTATATATATTTACATTTAAAAATCCTTATTTACCAAAGGCTGAAATCCTAATTGTCACCACCCATAGAAAAGCATAACAGACTGAGTTACAGACTAGTTAGATTAACAGATAAAGCATAACAGATTAGTTACAGACTAATCAAGCTTGAGTTACTGGAAATGAGGTTGCTCTGAAACTGATCCCACTAAGAGGAAAGTCCAGAGGGTATTCCAAGAAGGCTACCTAGTATCATGACCTAGGCAGAGGTAGTACAAGGAAGATCCAGCCATCCAATCTGTCTGAAAACCAACCTGGCAGTGCTAAGATTATTAGTGTACAAGACCAGTAATTATGGATCAAGATTTGTGGAGAAGGATAGGGGAAAATAGGATTAAGTAAAGCATTTGGTATTCAGTTCAGTTCAGTTCAGTCACTCAATCATGTCTGACTCTTTGCGACCCCATGAATCGCAGCATGCCAGGCCTCCCTGTCCATCACCAACTCCCGGAGTTCACTCAGACTTACAACCATGGAGTCAGTGATGCCATCCAGCCAT
>NW_011413157.1:0-520 GCF_000754665.1 Bison bison bison | reverse complement strand
GATGAGGAACTAAAAGGCCTCTTGATGAAAGTGAAAGTGGAGAGTGAAAAAATTGGCTGAAAGCTCAACATTCAGAAAACAAAGATCATGGCATCCCGTCTTATCACTTCATGGCAAATAGAAGGGGAAACAGTGGAAACAGTCTCAGACTTTTTTTTGGGGGGCTCCAAAATCACTGCAGATGATGACTTCAGCCATGAAATTAAAAGACGCTTACTCCTTGGAAGGAAAGTTATGTCCAACCTAGATAGCATATTCAAAAGCAGAGACATTACTTTGCCAACAAAGGTCCATCTAGTCAAGGCTATGGTTTTTCCTGTGGTCATGTATGGATGTGAGAGTTGGACTGTGAAGAAGGCTGAGCGCCAAAGAATTGATGCTTTTGAACTGTGGAGTTGGAGAAGACTCTTGAGAGTCCCTTGGACTGCAAGGAGATCCAACAGTCCATTCTGAAGGGATCAGCCCTGGTTTCTTGGAGGAATGATGCTAAAGCTGAAACTCCAGTCCTTGGCCACCTCAT
>NW_011413156.1:0-509 GCF_000754665.1 Bison bison bison | reverse complement strand
GCTGAAGCCTGGCTTGGAGAATTTTGAGCATTACTTTAATAGCCTGAGAGATGAGTGCAATTGTGCAGTAGTTTCAGCATTCTGTGGCATTGCCTTTCTTTGAGAATGGAATGAAAACTGACCTTTTCCAGTCCCGTGGCCACTGCTGAGTTTTCCAAATTTGCTGGCATATTGAGTGCAGCACTTTCACAGCATCATCTTTCGGGATTTGAAATAGCTCAACTGGAATTCCATCACCTCCACTAGCTTTGTTTGTAGTAATGCTTCCTAAGGCCCACTTGACTTCACATTCCAGGATGTCTGGCTCTAGGTGAGTGATCACACCATCACGATTATCTTGGTCGTGAAGATCTTTTTTGTACAGTTCTTCTGTGTATTCTTGCCACCTCTTCTTAATATCTTCTGCTTCTCTTAGGTCCATATCATTTCTGTCCTTTATCGAACCTATCTTTGCATGAAATGTTCCCTTGGTATCTCTAATTTTCTTGAAGAGATCTCTAGTCTTTCCC
>NW_011413155.1:0-545 GCF_000754665.1 Bison bison bison | reverse complement strand
ACAAAATAAAAAGTTTAAAAAATAAATAAAAAGAAAACAACTATGGGTGCAAATAAATAGAATTTATTCTTAGAGGCAATACATTTACCACTTGGTAGAGTCTTTCCTAGTATCTATATGAGCCAGTGAACCCTATGAAAACCTCTTATAATTTGTGAGTCTTTACAAGATTTCCCCCCCCAGTGTATTCAGCGTTAAGAAATGTCATGTTCCACTTATCAGAAGATAAGAAATATGGCTATTCTCACAAAAACCAGGAAACAATTTATAGCCAAGCAGGACAATATGACTTACTAGGTAAAAGGGATTATTCTAAACAATGAAGAAAATAAAGACACATCAGAATTAAGCTGACCTGATACAGTTTTTTCACCAATTCACTGTTGAAAGTGTTAGTCTCTCAGTTGTGTCTGATTCTTTGCCTCCCCATGGGCTCTACCTGCTAGGCTCCTCTGTCCATGGAATTCTCCAGGCAAGAATACTGGACTGATTTCCATCAAATCATTCCATCCCACATAAAGCCTATAGACTATGTAATCTTGCTT
>NW_011413154.1:0-517 GCF_000754665.1 Bison bison bison | reverse complement strand
TTCCCGGGGAGACAGGCCACTTGTCGAGCGGTATTTGGAACCTGGGATCTTTTCCCGACCATGCACGGGCGAGTCACTGCCCCTTCGTGTTGACTTCATTCACAGGGTGGAGTTCGAAGAGGTGTCTGGGCATCGGGTTCTTATCAAGAGGGGACCGGGAAATCGGGGTCCTTCGGAATGTGGAACCACCCACGAGGCCACGTCTGTAATGTCGTCGTGAGATCGGCCTCGCCTGAGGTGCGACCGGAAGGTTGGGCACCCCTTCCAGACAAAGCAGGGGAGTCGACCCTCCTGTCCAGATCAGGAGGGTAGAAGGGGCTCAGAGGAAGTGGTGCCGGAAAACCTCGGTGTTCCTCTCGAGGGAGACCGGGATGTCGGGGAACTTTGTGGGTCGCATCAAGGGTGCCAAGTACCGTTTCGACCTCCAATACCTATCGTGGGACTTCTCCTGAGACACTGTAGCGGAAAGGGCTTCATCTTGCGATGACGGGTGAACCACGTGGATTTTCTCGAGTTG
>NW_011413153.1:0-508 GCF_000754665.1 Bison bison bison | reverse complement strand
GACCGGGATGCCGGGGAACTTTGTGGGGGCGCATCAAGGGTGCCAAGTACCGTTTCGACCTCCAATTCCTAACGTGGGACTTCTCCTGAGACGCTGTAGCGGGAAAGGGCTTCATCTTGCGATGACGGGGGAACCACGTGGTTTTTCTCGAGTTGCGGCGGGATTCTCGAGTTACGACGGGGAATTCGGGATGCCTCTTGTGTTGGCCCAGGGAAGTCCAATCTTCCATTCGAGTTGCGAAGGAAAGCTGGGGATTGCTCTCGAGTGACTGCAGGGCCAATAGACCTCATCTGGGCTTGTGTCCAGAAGCCAATGTTCCTCTCCAGGGCCGACCGGGATCTCGGGGTTGCATTCCAGACGCACCCGGGGAGACAGGCATTCTTCTCGAGTGGAAGCCAAGAACCCCGCTCTGCTCTCGAGTCGCGACGGGTATCTCTTGGAGCTCACTGGGTGGACTAAAGGGAGTCAAGCCTCCTGAGGCGTTTGGAGAGAGGTCGCGCGGTTGGCC
>NW_011413152.1:0-548 GCF_000754665.1 Bison bison bison | reverse complement strand
CTAGCCTTCAGTTCAGTTCAGTCTCTCAGTCATGTCTGACTCTTTGCGACCCCGTGAATCACAGCATGCCAGGCCTCCCTGTCCATCACCAACTCCCGGAGTTCACTCAGACTCACGTCCATCGAGTCAGTGATGCCATCCAGCCATCTCATCCTCTGTCGTCCCCTTCTCCTCCTGCCCCCAATCCCTCCCAGCATCAGAGTCTTTTCCAGTGAGTCAACTCTTCACATGAGGTGGCCAAAGTATTGGAGTTTCAGCTTTAGCATCATTCCTTCCAATGAACACCCAGGACTGAGCTCCTTTAGAATAGACTGGTTGGATCTCCTTGCAGTCCAAGGGACTCTCAAGAGTCTTCTCCAACACCACAGTTCAAAAGCATCAATTCTTGGTGCTCAGCTTTCTTCACAGTCCAACTCTCACATCCACACATGACCACTGGAAAAACCATAGCCTTGACTAGACAGACCTCGTTGGCAAAATAATGTCTCTGCTTTTCAATATGCTATCTAGGTTGGTCACAACTTTTCTTCCAAGGAGTAAGCGTCTTT
>NW_011413151.1:0-520 GCF_000754665.1 Bison bison bison | reverse complement strand
AGGTGGTTGAGGGGAGAGGTCGTGGGTGGGGGTGCGGCCGTATGGTGGAGTATTTTTTTTTAATTAAAAGTTTTAATTAAAAAATTTATACCTTCTATTTATTCAGTTCTAAAACACCACACTTATTGCACAGGGTCCCCATGGAAAGGCCCCCCTCTCAGCAGGACAGCCACAGATTCCACCATGAAAGGGCAGCAAGGTGCCCTTCTCCCTTCATTTCTGCCTGGGTGGCCACCAGGTTTTTAAATACCCACCAGTTGATGGGGGAGGGGTCTGCCCCGTTTCGGGGGACGTGGGGGTGGTCGTCTGGGGTCAGCAGGGACCTCTGGGGGGCGGTCTACCAGTGCACGGCCGGGGCCCCCAAGCATCACAGCTGGCAGCGCCGAGGCTCGCAGACGGCCGAGATCGAAGATGTAGTGGTGGTTGATGTAGGGGCAGTGGCCCGTTGGGCACACTGTGCCACTCGCTCGCCTCCCCCTTTTTAGGTACTTAGCATGTGGCTCAGATGGTAAAGCGTCTG
>NW_011413149.1:0-565 GCF_000754665.1 Bison bison bison | reverse complement strand
GAGGCATCCTGAATTCCCCGTCGTAACTCGAGAATCCCGCCGCAACTCGAGAAAAATCACCTGGTTCGCCCGTCATCGCAAGATGAAGCCCTTTCCCGCTACAGCGTCTCAGGAGAAGTCCCACGTGAGGAATTGGAGGTCGAAACGGTACTTGGCACCCTTGATGCGCCCCCACAAAGTTCCCCGGCATCCCGGTCTCCCTGGAGAGGAACACCGAGGTTTTCCGGCACCACTTCCTCTGAGCCCCTTCTACCCTCCTGGTCTCCACAGGACGGTCGACTCCCCTGCTTTGTCTGGAAGGGGTTCCCGACCTTCAGGTCGCACCTCAGGATGAGGCCGGTCTCACGACGACATTCCAGACGTGGCCTCGTGGGTGCTTCCACGTTGCGAAGCACCCCGATTTCCCGGTCCCCTCTTGATAAGAACCCGATGCCCGGACACCTCTCCGAACTCAACCCTGTGAATGAAGTCAACACGAAGGGGCAGTGACTCGCCCGTGCGTCGTCCGGAAAAACCCCCAGGTTCCAAATCCAGCTCGACAAGTGGCCTCTCTCCCCGGGGACAC
>NW_011413148.1:4840-5331 GCF_000754665.1 Bison bison bison | reverse complement strand
GAGAATCCTGCTACACCTCGAGAAAAACCACGTGGTTCCCCCGTCATCGCAAGATGTAGCCCTGTGCCGCTACAGCGTCTCAGGAGAAGTCCCACTTTAGGAATTGGAGTTCGAAACAGTACTTGTCACCCTTGATGCGACCCACAAAGTGCCCCGACATCCTGGTCTCCCTCAAGAGGAACACCGAAGTTTTCCGGCACCACTTCCTCTGAGCCTCTTCTACCCTCCTGATCTGGACAGGAGGGTGGACTCCTCTGCTTTGTCTGGAAGGGGTTCCCGACCTTCCGGTCGCACCTCAGGATGAGGCCGGTCTCACGACGACATTCCAGACGTGGCCTCGTGGGTGGTTCCACATTCCAAAGGACCCCGATTTCCCGGTCCCCTCTTGATAAGAACCCGATGCCCGGACACCGCTTCGAACTCCACCCTGTGAATGAAGTCAACACGAATGGGTAGTGACTCGCCCGTGCATCGTACCGGAAAAAACCCCC
>NW_011413148.1:0-569 GCF_000754665.1 Bison bison bison | reverse complement strand
GACCTTCTTCAACACGTCTCGAGGCCAGGTTCCCCTACCATGACTCGAGAGCAATGACGCGCTCCCCCTCGCCACTCGCATGGAGACCCGACTTCCCTGGCGCCCCACGAGAGGCTCACTGACCTCGCCGTCGTACCTAGGGAGAAACCGCACGTGGGGCCGCCGCTCGAGAACAACCCTGAGACTCCCCCATCATCGCGAGTTGAGGGCCTTCGTCTCCTGTATGGCCTAGAGACCAATCTCTCGACCTCTCTCCAACGCCTCAGAAGCTTGACTCCCTTTAGTCCACCCAGTGAGCTCCAAGAGATACCCGTCGCGACTCGAGAGAAGAGTGGGTTCTTTGCTTCCACTCGAGATGAATGCCTGTCTCCCTGGGTGTGTCTGGAATGCAACCCTGAGATCTCTGTCGCCCCTGGAGAGGAACATTGGCTTCTGGACAGAAGCCTAGATGAGGTCTATTGGCCCTGCAGTCACTCGAGAGAAATCCCCAGCTTTCCTTCGCAACTCGAATGGAAGATTGGACTTCCCTGGGCCAACACAAGAGGCATCCTGAATTCCCCGTCGTAATT
>NW_011413147.1:0-518 GCF_000754665.1 Bison bison bison | reverse complement strand
TGGGAAATTGATAGAAAAGTCCTAATACAAAGATGTACCTTCTAACTAGTGCTATCTTCCGTTTTCTTAAGTGGAGAAGTACTCACCAAGAAAGTGAAATCCTAGATACCAGGTTATATGATCTCATAATTGGAATTTTCCTAAGATAGCAGTCTACATGCATATAAGTGAGTCCTGGCTCGAGCCCCGTTAATTATGCTAAATGTTAGAACATGTCTGATAGAACACATCTCCTACAAGTCTCACACACCCTCCCTAAATTAATATCTCTTGAATTTCTAAGCTATGACTCTCTACTTGGTATAGTATCATAGGCTGAGGCTTTAAGGTTGTAAAAGCTCATAAAGGACAGAGACCACATTAATTTATTACATTTGGAAATATCTCCTCAAGGCCTGCAGCCAGGTCTGGAGCAGCTGCCATCACCCTAAATGTCCAGAAGCTAGATCTGAAATCTGCCCTTCATTCTCCTCTCCAACTTCCTCCATCTTATCACCAACCTGTGGTGTTGTCTGTCC
>NW_011413146.1:0-515 GCF_000754665.1 Bison bison bison | reverse complement strand
GAATTTGTGGGGGAGAAAGTGTTCTCCCCGTCCTACTCCTCCGCCATCTTAGCTCCGCCTCCCTGTTTCCTTCTTCTTCCTTTCACAGGTGGACACCAAAACAAGCGATGGAATTCTCCAGAATGCCACTGCAATGCCAGCCCCCTATGGCAACCAGCCCCCGCCCCCACCCCCCACCAATGGCAGGAGGACTCCCCTCGACCCCAACCTCTGACCGGCCTGCACCACTCAAGCTCTCCCCACGGCCCCTCGGACGATTTGGTAAATCAAGTGGCATCTCCAGGGTGAAGTCTGGTCGACTTGATCAAGCCCTGGAGGAAAACGTTAATTCTCATTCCTTCTAGAAAAGACCCTCCAGGGAGGACGGCCCAAGACAGGCCTATTTACAGCCAGGAGGAGCCCTGGGAAACCCCTGGCCATCCCAGGACACTTCTGGTCCCCACTTCTGCGCCCCCTGGCACGGCCTTCGGAAAGCTGAGGTCGCCGAAAGCACAAGCCAGGGCCGGGGGTAGGCC
>NW_011413145.1:0-553 GCF_000754665.1 Bison bison bison | reverse complement strand
TTTTTTTTTTTTTTGCTCTTTATGTTAACTTTCGTCTTCAAACAGGAAGGAAAGAGAGCTGCTTCCTGAATTCAGGACATGCTGAGTGCCTCCCTCTCACTGGAGGTGTATCGTGGGGGTGGCCCTTTCCCTGGGGCACACAGTCTGCTTCCTCTCCTTTTTCCTGTCGTTTCTGTGTGGCTCTTTGGGGACAAGCTCGGGGAGCCTGTGTGAGGCAGCATAGCAGACACCTCTGGTCTGAGCTCCAGTCTGAGCTCTGACATTTAGGAGTTGGAGTATTAGTTTCCTATGACTGTTTAGTAAATTACCACAACCTTGGTGGCTTAAAGCAGCACAGATTTATCTTTTTACAGTTCTGGAGGCTGCTGGTGCTGCTGCAAAGTCGCTTCAGTCGTGTCCGGCTCTGTGTGATCCCATAGACGGCAGCCCACCAGGCTCCCCCGTCCCTGGAGTGGGTTGCCATTTCCTTCTCCAATGCATAAAAGTGAAAAGTGAAAGTGAAGTCGCTCAGTCATGTCCGACCCTCAGCAATCCCATGGCCTACAGCCTTCCA
>NW_011413144.1:4439-5127 GCF_000754665.1 Bison bison bison | reverse complement strand
GTATGGAAATACAAAAAACCTACGAATAGCCAAAGCTATCTTGAGAAAGAAGAATGGAACTGGAGGAATCAACCTGCCTGACTTCAGGCTCTACTACAAAGCCACAGTCATCAAGACAGTATGGTACTGGCACAAAGACAGAAATATAGATCAATGGAACAAAATAGAAAGCCCAGAGATAAATCCAGGCACCTATGGACACCTTATCTTTGACAAAGGAGGCAAGAATATACAACGGAGAAAAGACAATCTGTTAAGTGGTGCTGGGAAAACTGGTCAACCACATGCAAAAGAATGAAACTAGAACACTTTCTAACACCATACATAAAAATAAACTCAAAATGGATTAAAGATCTAAATGTAAGACCAGAAACTATAAAACTCCTAGAGGAGAACATAGGCAAAACACTCTCTGACATACATCACAGCAGGAGCCGCTATGACCCACCTCCCAGAATATTGGAAATAAAAGCAAAAATAAACAAATGGGACCTAATTAACCTTAAAAGCTTCTGCACAACAAAGGAAACTATAAGAAAGGTGAAAAGGCAGCCTTCAGAATGGAAGAAAATAATAGCAGATGAAGCAACTGACAAACAACTAATCTCAAAAATATGCAAGCAACTCCTACAGCTCAATTCCAGAAAAATAAATGATCCAATCAAAAAATGGGCCAAAGAACTAAATA
>NW_011413144.1:0-322 GCF_000754665.1 Bison bison bison | reverse complement strand
GCCATATCTAAAATAGATAACCAACAAAGTCCTATCGTACAGCACAGGGAACTGTGTTCAATACTATGTAATGGTCTAAATGGGAAAATAATTTGAAAAAGAATAGAAACTTGAATACGTATAACTCAATCACTTTACTGTACACCTGAAATACAACACTGTTAAGCAACTATGCCTCAACATAAAATAAAATTTTAAATAAAAATAAAGGAAACACTCTCTGACATAAATCACAGCAGGAACTTCTATGACCCACCTCCCAGAATACTGAAAATAAAAGCAAAAATAAATGGGACCTAATTAAAATTAAAAGCTTCTGCAC
>NW_011413143.1:0-506 GCF_000754665.1 Bison bison bison | reverse complement strand
TTGGGTTTTTTTTTTTTTTTTAGTTGCTCAGTCATGTTCAACTCTTTGTGACCCTATGGATTGTAGCCCACCAGGCTCTTCTGTCCATAGAATTCTCCAGGCAAGAATACTTAGTAGGTTGCCATTTTCCTCCTCCAGGGGATCTTTCCCACCCAGGGATCAAACCTGTTCCTAATGTGTCTCCTGCATAGCAGGCAGATTCTTTTTACCCACTGAGTCACTGCAGAAGCCCATAGGTGGGAATAGGGACTCACAAATTGACTCTCAAAGGGCAGACTGACTGATTCAGTGAAATCCCTGAAGAAGGTAGAAGGGTGAATGATTTGAGGACCTGAAGGAAGAACTTCCAAAAGTGGAGACAGTACTGGTGGAAGCCCTGAGGTAGGGATATTCCTGGTGTGGTCTAGAAATAACAATGCTGGAACAGAGTGAGAGAAAGGAAGAATAGTAGACGAAGAAGTCAAAGAAATAGTGGTGGTCAGATTCCCATAAAGAGTTGAAAAGAT
>NW_011413142.1:0-1009 GCF_000754665.1 Bison bison bison | reverse complement strand
TCTTCCATTCGAGTTGCGAAGGAAAGCTGGGGATTGCTCTCGAGTGACTGCAGGGCCAATAGACCTCATCTAGGCTTGTGTCCAGAAGCCAGTGTTCCTTTCTAGGGCCGAAAGGGATCTCGGGGTTGCATTCCAGACGCACCCGGGGAGACAGGCATCCATCTCGAGTGGAAGCAAAGAACCCCGCTCTGCTCTCGAGTCGCGACGGGTATCTCTTGGAGCTCACTGAGTGGATTAAAGGGAGTCAAGCCTCCTGAGGCGTTTGGAGAGAGGTCGAGAGATTGGTCTCTAGGCCATACAGGAGACGAAGGCCCTCAAGTCGCGATGACGGGGGAGGCTCGGGGTTGTTCACGAGCGGGGGCCCCAGTGTGGGGTTTCTCGCGAGGTACGACGGCGAGGTCAGTGAGTCTCTCGTGAGGCGCTAAGGAAGTCGGGTCTCCATGCGAATGGCGAGGGGGAGCGCGTCATTTGTCTCAAGTCATAGTAGGGGAATCTGGCCTCGAGACGTGTTGAAGAAGGTCTCTCGAGGTCTTTCTCGGGTTGAGGCAGGACACCCTGGGGTCCCTCGACTTGTGCAGGTGACCTCAGGGGGCTTCTCATGGTGGCTCTGAGAAGTCAGGGAAACTGGAGGTTTGAGGGGCCTCTCGGCACTCCACTGGGTTTGGTGCATTGGAAGAGGGCCTCATCTCCAGTTGAGGCAGGAACCTCAGGGTTCCTCTGATTTCAGACTCCGATCCCAGGGTCCCTGCAGACTTGGGAAGGAGAGTCAGGCCTCGTCTTGCGTTGAGGCATGGAACTCCGCTTGCCCCTCGAGGTGTTCCCTGGGAGACAGGCCAATTTTCGAGCGGTTTTTGGAACCTGGGGATTTTTTCCCGACAATGCACGGGCGAGTCACTACCCCTTCGTGTTGACTTCATTCACAGGGTGGAGTTCGAAGAGGTGTCCGGGCATCGGGTTCTTATCAAGAGGGGACCGGGAAATCGGGGTCCTTTAGAATGTGGAACCACCC
>NW_011413141.1:4018-4609 GCF_000754665.1 Bison bison bison | reverse complement strand
GGACTGCGCGTGCAGTGATCACGTGGCTGGTCGTTCACTGATCACGTGTTTATCATACGGTGATCACGTGACTGAGAGGCGCTGATCACGTGACTGTGCCGTCAGTGATCACGTGGCTGAGCAGGCACTGATATCGTGACTGAGCATGCACTGATCAAGTGCCGGGAGCCGGGGAGGCATTCCACTCTGGACAAAGCTCATGAGGAAGGAGGCTCGGCATACGCAAATGGGGGATCGAACCTCAGGAGTCCACCCGGATATTCTCGAGCATCTCCCCCCCAAAAAAACCGGAGTCTGCCTATTGTATTGCTTTGTGCTCTCACCTCTGATTTCACTGGGGGCTGTCCCCCACCACCATCTCGCTCTCTCTGTCAAAGAGTTAACTTACAGCTCCAATTCATAAAGTTCCTTGTCATTCTTCCCTTTAACTTCCAGCTGAGTCTGCATCTGGAGCGCGGAACCCACCACGCTTACTAATTATGCCTGGGCTGCTAAGACCCACTCGAGAAGCTGTCTAGGGTGAGGCACCTTTCGCTATCGAGAGGCCTGCGGCTACGTAAGTGTGCAAACTCTTGTCTTGAAGTTTGATTG
>NW_011413141.1:215-840 GCF_000754665.1 Bison bison bison | reverse complement strand
GATACGGGCACTGATCACATGGCTCATCATGCACTGATCACGTGTTTAGTCAGGCAGTGATCAGTGACTGACAGGCGCTGATCATGGGACTGTGCACGCACTGATCACGTGGCTATCATGCAGTGATCACATGACTGCGCATGCGCTGATGACGTGGCTGTTCGGGCACTGATCACGTGTTTATCAGGCAGTGATCAGTGACTGACAGGCGCTGATCAGGGGACTGTGCACGCACTGATCAGGTGGCTGCTCAGGAACTGACCACCGGACTGCGCGTGCAGTGATCACGTGGCTGGTCGTTCACTGATCACGTGTTTATCATACGGTGATCACGTGACTGAGAGGCGCTGATCACGTGACTGTGCCGTCAGTGATGACGTGGCTGTTCGGGCACTGATCACGTGTTTATCAGGCAGTGATCAGTGACTGACAGGCGCTGATCAGGGGACTGCGCACGCACTGATCAGGTGGCTGATCAGGAACTGACCACCTGACTGCGCATGCAGTGATCACGTGGATGGTCGTTCACTGATCACGTGTTTATCATACGGTGATCACGTGACTGAGAGGCGCTGATCACGTGACTGTGCCGTCAGTGATCACGTGGCTGAGCAGGCACTGATAT
>NW_011413141.1:0-115 GCF_000754665.1 Bison bison bison | reverse complement strand
TGGACAAAGGTCATGAGGAAGGAGGCTCGGCATCCGCAAATGCGGGATCGAGCCTCAGGAGTCCACCCGGATATTCTCGAGCATCTCCCCCCCAAAAAAACCGGAGTCTGCCTAC
>NW_011413140.1:0-533 GCF_000754665.1 Bison bison bison | reverse complement strand
ATCTGGAAGTTCACGGTTCACGTACTGCTGAAGCCTGGTTTGGAGAATTTTAAACATTACAATGCGTGTGAGATGAGTGCAATTGTGTGGTAGTTTGAGCATTCTTTGGCATTGCCTTTCTTTGGGATTGGAATGAAAACTGACCTTTTCCAGTCCTGTGGCCACTGCTGAGTTTTCCAAATTTGCTGGCATACTGAGTGCAGCACTTTCACAGCATCATCTTTCAGGATTTAAAATAGCTCAACTGGAATTCCATCATCTCCACTAGCTTTGTTCGTAGTGATGCTTTCTAAGGCCCACTTGACTTCACATTCCAGGATGTCTGGCTCTAGGTCAGTGATCACACCATTGTGATTATCTGGGTCGTGAAGATCTTTTTTAACAGTTCTTCTGTGTATTCTTGCCACCTCTTCTTAATATCTTCTGCTTCTGTTAGGTCCATACCATTTCTGTCCTTTATTGAGCCCATCTTTGCATAAATGTTCCCTTGGTATCTCTAATTTTCTTGAGAGATCTCTAGTCTTTCCCATTCT
>NW_011413139.1:0-550 GCF_000754665.1 Bison bison bison | reverse complement strand
CAACATCCATTTATGATAAACTCTCCAGAAAGCAGGAATAGAAGGAACATACCTCAACATAATAAAAGCTATATATGACAAACCCACAGCAAACATTATCCTCAATGGTGAAAAATTGAAAGCATTTCCTCTAAAGTCAGGAACAAGACAAGGGTGCCCACTTTCACCATTACTATCCAACATAGTTTTGGAAGTTTTGGCCACAGCAATCAGAGCAGAAAAAGAAATAAAAGGAATCCAAAATTGGAAAAGAAGAAGTAAAACTCTCACTATTTGCAGATGACATGATCCTCTACATAGAAAACCCTAAAGACTCCACCAGAAAATTACTAGAAATAATCAATGACTATAGTAAAGTTGCAGGATATAAAATCAACACACAGAAATCCCTTGCATTCCTGTACACTAATAATGAGAAAACAGAAAGAGAAATTAAGGAAACAATTCCATTCACCATTGCAAAGGAAAGAGTAAAATACTTAGGAATATATCTACCTAAAGAAACTAAAGACCTATATATAGAAAACTATAAAACACTGGTGAAAGAAAT
>NW_011413138.1:0-535 GCF_000754665.1 Bison bison bison | reverse complement strand
CTTGAGACCATTGAAATAAGAACTCAGAACTTGAGCACTATTATCAAAAATCACAAGGCTCACACTGACACAGACATCAATCCAGACAGACAAGACAAGACATCTTCCAGTTTTCCGCCTGAGATGGAAAGATTTCTTTGAGCCGTTTTTTCTGGGGAGTGGGGGGTGGGGCTGGCGGCCAGGCAGGCTTTGGGAAGGAGCTCCTGGTTTGGAATTGCATATGAAAAGAACCAGCTTTCCGGGTTCCAAGGAATCAAGTTTCCTTGGAAACCAACTTTGTCCGGTTCTATAGAATATCATGGCCCCCCTAGGTCAGGTCATCTTTCCTTTCCGTAGTCCTCGTTGGATCCCTGAATTCTAGACAGCTTGGATTGCCTCTGTGGGCTGGATGGATTGTCCTCCCGTTTCACCGGGCGGCGGGAGCGAGGTCCCAGAGGCTCTCATGGAACCGGGCGTGGGGGCGGGGCTCACCGGGAGCCCGTGGTGAAGGTGGGCAGCGCACCGGGAGCGCGCCCGGGGCGGGGCGAAGCCGGGC
>NW_011413137.1:0-782 GCF_000754665.1 Bison bison bison | reverse complement strand
GTAGACCATAGCCTGCCAGGCTCCTCTGTCCATGGAATTCTCTAGGCAAGAATACTGCAGTGGATTGCCATTCCCTTCTCCAGAGGATCTTCCCGACCTAGGGATCGAACCTGGGTCTCTCACACTGCAGGTAGCTTCTTTACTGTCTGAGCCACCAGAGAAACCTCCTATTGAGGTTGATTCTAATACTATACCAGTTTGTTCTCTGGATTATTTCTAGGTTACTACAGATTTACTTTTTTGCTCAGGGCCATTGCTGCTCAAGATATTGTTCTTTCTTCTTTTTGCTTTTTGGCCCCACTGTGCAGCATGTGGGATTTTAGTTCCCTAACCAGGGATGGAAGCTGCGCCACCTGCATTGGAAGCTCAGAGTCTTGACTGCTGGATCACCAAGAAAGTCCCAAGACATCACTGTCTCTGCCATCACGATGCAACCTTTCTTAAAGGATGCTCTGTTTTTGTCTCCAGGATTTTCTTCCAAGTCACTGTCACCCGTGCCCAAGGTTAGATGTGTGCAGAGAGCCAATGACATCTGCAGGTTGACTGCTACCTGACTAACATTTGTCGAAGAGGAAGACTTTAAAATGAGCAACCAAGAATCAGTATTATCCATGGATACATTTATTTATATATTTTCTGGATCATTTGATAATAAGTGGCAGCCCTCACGTCAGATTACCTCTAAATGCTTAAATGTGAATTTCCTAAGAACAAAGACTTTTGCTTATGGGATCACAGTGTGTGTGTTGCTTAGTCGTGTCTGACTCTTTGCAACCCCATAG
>NW_011413136.1:0-517 GCF_000754665.1 Bison bison bison | reverse complement strand
TGATTCCTGTCGGCTCATCTGCTTGACAATTTCCAGCTGAGCTGCGTGATTCCTGCCTGGTCACGTGCTAGATTATTGCCAGTTGACCAGCATGATTCGTCACTGCTGAGCTCCATGCTTATTGCCTGCTGATTGCGTGGTTCGTGTCTGCTCAGCTCTTTGAGTATTGCCTCCTGAGGTCCCTGTTCGGTCGCCACCTGCCGGGGACCAGCCCCAACTGATCCAGGGTATTCGAAGGAGAGATGGCCTAGGCGACTATTTATATGCTAATCAGAGATGTCAAGAATAATGAGGAGAGCTCAGTAGGAAAATTCGGTGGAGAAAAGAGACTGAATAGCTTGGTTTACGCGGAAGACCAATCAAAACTTCAAGACAAGAAGTTTGCACCACTTACGTAGGCCGCAGGCGCCCTCTCGAATAGCGAAAGGTGCCTCACCCTAGACACCTTCTCGAGTGGGTCTTAGCAGCCCAGGCATATAGTAACGTGGGGTTCCGCGCTCCAGATGGAGACTCAGCT
>NW_011413135.1:0-533 GCF_000754665.1 Bison bison bison | reverse complement strand
CCCCATCTATTTCCCATGAAGTGGTGGGACCAGATGCCATGGTCTTAGTGTTCTGAATGTTGAGCTTTAAGCCAACTTTTTCACTCTCCACTTTCACTTTCATCAAGAGGCTTATGAGTTCCTCTTCGCTTTCTGCCATAAGGGTGGTGTCATCTGCATATCTGGGGTTATTGATATTTCTCCCAGCAATCTTGATTCCAGCTTGTGTTTCTTCCAATCCAGCATTTCTCATGATGTACTCTGCATATAAGTTAAATAAACAGGGTGACAATATACAGCCTTGACATACTCCTTTTCCTATTTGGGTTAGGGTTAGGGTTAGCATACACATATTTTAATGACTTTTGAATATACACACAGAAATAAGTAGTAAATTATAGACAGCTGTCCCAGATTGTAACATAATATGCCCTAGATATTATATGAATGTCCCAGATATTCTAACTCCCAAGTCCTACTCCACTGCGTTTTAGCTTTGGGTTCAAAACTTTACCAGGTAGGAAGAGTACTAAAACTGAGCATTCGTATGTCTC
>NW_011413134.1:0-527 GCF_000754665.1 Bison bison bison | reverse complement strand
AAAACACATTGAGAGGAAAATAAAGAAGGAACCACTGAAGGCAAGCTGTTGTTGGAGGCTTGGCTTTTACACATTCTGACTGATTTTCCCATTAGCAGGAGAGAATCAGCAACAGAGGGAGTGATGAGAAGACAGTCACTGGCGTCAGATGAATAGCCTTCAGATCATTAAGCTCCCTTCCCAGAACCTTTTATTGCACCAAAGTCTTCTTATGGAATTTTTCATCTCCATGTTTCTAAGTGTGTAGATAAGCGGGTTGAGCATGGGGACAATAATTGTGTAGAAGAGCGTAAACACTTTATCTTCTGGTAATGTTGTGGCAGGTCTAATGTAAACAAAGATGACAGGTGTGAAAAAGAGGATCACGGACTGTGATGTGGGAACTACAGGTGGAAAGTGCTTTATGGTGGCTTTCTGCAGAATATGTGCACACATTATACAGAATCAAAGTGTAGGAGGCCATCAAAAACACAAAGAGCACCAGTCCCATCAAGCCAGAACTGGCAATGACAAAAAAGCCAATTTTG
>NW_011413133.1:0-562 GCF_000754665.1 Bison bison bison | reverse complement strand
GAAATCAGAGGAACCCTGAGCTTCCTGCCTCAACTGGAGATGAGGCCCTCTTCCAATGCACCAAACCCCGTGGAGTCCCGAGAGGCCCCTCCCATTTCCAGTTGCCCTGACTTCTCAGAGCCACCATGAGAAGCCCCCTGAGGTCACCTGCACAAGTCGAGGGAAGCCAGGGTTTCCTGCCTCAACCCGAGAAAAAACTCGAGAGACCTTCTTCAACACGTCTCGAGGCCAGATTGCCCTACCATGACTCGAGAGCAATGACGCGCTCCCCCTGGCCACTCTCATGAGACCCGACTTCCCTGGCGCCCCACGAGAGGCTCACTGACCTCGCCGACGTACCTCGTGAGAAACCGCACCCTGGGGCCGCCGCTCGAGAACCACCCCGAGACTCCCCCGTCATTGCGGAGATGAGGCCCTTCGCTCCTGCATGGCCTAGACGCCAACCTCGCGACCTCTCTCCAAACGCCTCAGGAGGCTTGACTCCCTTTAGTCCACCCAGTGAGCTCCAAGAGATACCCGTCGCGACTCGAGAGCAGAGCGGGGTCCTTTGCTTCCACTCGAG
>NW_011413132.1:0-565 GCF_000754665.1 Bison bison bison | reverse complement strand
GCCAGTTGAGCCACATGACACCTGCCCGCTCTTCTTCTTGATATTCGCCAGCTGAGCCACGTGACACATGCTTGCTCATCCGCTTTATAATCGCCAGCTGAGCCATGCGTCACCTGCCCGCTCATCTGCCTGATAATCGGCAGCTGAGCTGCGCGGCACCTGCCCGCTCATCTGCCTGATAATCGCCAGCTTAGTACGGTGACACCGTGTCCGCTCATCTGCCTGATAATCGCCAGCTGATCCATGCGCATCTGCCGGTCATCTTCTGATAATCGCCAGCTGAGCCTCGCGACACCTGCCCGCTCATATGCTTGATAATCGCCAGCTGAGCCGCGCGACACCTGCCCGCTCATCTGCTTGATATCGCCAGCTGAGAGGCTCAGCCCCTGCCCACTCATCTGCTTGATAATCGCCAGCTGAGCCCCGCGACACCTGCCCGCTCATCTGCTTGATAATCGCCAGCTGAGCCTCGCGACACCTGCCCGCTCATCTTCTTGATAATCGCCAGCTGAGCCTCGCGACACCTGCATGCTCATCTGCTTGATAATCGCCAGCTGAGCCGCGC
>NW_011413131.1:0-564 GCF_000754665.1 Bison bison bison | reverse complement strand
CATCATATCCTGATCCCGTGACTGATCATGCAGGGGTAACGTGGCTATCATGCACTGATCACGTGGCAGATCATACACTGATCACGTGGCTGATCATGCACTGATCACGAGCCTGATTACACACTGATCATGACACTGCACATACACTGATCACGTGGCTCATCATGCACTGATCACGAAGCTGATCATACACTGATTACGTGACTGTGTATGCACTGATCACTTGGCTTATCTTGCACTGTTCATGTGGCTAATCAGGCACTGATCACGTCTTTGATGTTACACTGATCACGTGGCTGATCAGGAACTAATCACAAGGTTGATCATGCACTGATCACGTGGCTGATCATGCACTTATCACATGCCTGACCATACACTGATCACGAGACGGCACATGCACTGATCATGTGGCTCATCATGCACTGATCATGAAGCTGATCATTCACTGATCACGTGACTGTGCATGTACTGATCAGGTGACTGTGCATGCACTGACCCCATGGCTGATCTTTCACTGATCACGTGGCTGATCATGAACTGATCACGTGCCTGATCATGCGCTTA
>NW_011413130.1:0-524 GCF_000754665.1 Bison bison bison | reverse complement strand
GTGAGATCATAAGGCAAAGTAACACCTTTAAAAGCTCTGATATATTTTTCTGGGTCCTCTAAATAGTCTCCCAGATCCTCCTTGATTCTTTGTATTTCTTGATAAGAAAAAGGCTTATTAACTCTCACAGACTGATTATTTCTCCCGGTGGGTGTTTCATAAAGAGGCAACAGCTTGTGTAGCTGTTCCTCAGTCTCTCTGGCTGCTCTGCGCATATGATCTCAGGGATAGATTGGAGAAACCTGTTTTTCCTCTTCTCTTTGTCTCCTGTCCTCTATCTCATCACTTACTTCGATGGTCTGAGTTTCTACTGAAACCAGAGTAGTCTGAGGTCGTACTGAGACAGGAGTTGTTTGGACCTCCATGTGGGCAGTTTGAATCCCAGTTTGGAGTCCCAGGTACGGGGGCAAAGGAAGAGGATAGGGAGGAGCTGAAGATTTCACACCCAAATCTATACCCTTAGGACATAAGTCTGGCATATTTCGCAGAGAGAAAAAGGGCAACACATATGCTACTTCTACCCA
>NW_011413129.1:0-525 GCF_000754665.1 Bison bison bison | reverse complement strand
GGTGCATTGGAAGAGGGCCTCATCTCCAGTTGAGGCAGGAACCTCAGGGTTCCTCTGATTTCAGACTCCGATCGCAGGGTTCCTGCAGACTCGGGACAGGAGAGTCAGGCCTCGTCTTGGGTTGAGGCATGGAACTCCGCTTGCCTCTCGAGGTGTCCCCGGGGAGAGAGGCCACTTGTCGAGCGGTATTTGGAACCTGGGGGTCTTTTCCGGACGATGCACGGGCGTGTCACTGCCCCTTCGTGTTGACTTCATTCACAGGGTGGAGTTCGGAGAGGTGTCCGGGCATCGGGTTCTTACCAAGAGGGGACCGGGAAATCGGGGTGCTTCGCAATGTGGAAGCACCCACGAGGCCACGTCTGGAATGTCGTCGTGAGACCGGCCTCATCCTGAGGTGCGACCGGAAGGTCGGGAACCCCTTCCAGACAAAGCAGGGGAGTCGACCCTCCTGTGGAGATCAGGAGGGTAGAAGGGGCTCAGAGGAAGTGGTGCCGGAAAACCTCGGTGTTCCTCTCCAGGGAGACC
>NW_011413128.1:0-524 GCF_000754665.1 Bison bison bison | reverse complement strand
GCTATTGGTAAAGCCTCCTTCCATCCCAGGGAGGTCTCCTGGGTTATCATTTTTATCACTGATTTTAAGAATTGATTGGCTCTTTCTACTTTTCCTGAAGATTGAGGCCTCCAGGCACAATGGAGATAATAAGTAATGCCCAATGCTTTCGAGACCCCTTGGGTGACCTTAGAAGTAAATGATGTCCCATTGTCACTTTGTAATGACCTGGGCAGAACAAATCTTGGAATGATTTCATGGAGCAGTTTTTTTATCACCTCCTCAGCCTTCTCGGTCTGGGTGGGAAAGCCTTCAATCCATCCTGTGAATGTATCTATCATAACTAATAGGTATTTATACCCTTGAGAAACTGGCATCTGGGTAAAGTCCATCTGCCAGTCCTCTCCTGGGTAGGCCCCACGTCGTTGGACGGCTGGGCCAGCTGGGGTCTTTGAGCTCCTTGAGGGTTGTTAAATTGGCAAGTGGGACAAGGAGACCACCTGTCTTATAGTTGTTTGGAGGCCTGTTCCTCTGAAGGACTTTTC
>NW_011413127.1:0-522 GCF_000754665.1 Bison bison bison | reverse complement strand
CTGATCTGGACAGGAGGGTCGACTCCCCTGCTTTGTCTGGAAGGGGTTCCCGACCTTCCGGTCGCACCTGAGGATGAAGCACGTCTCACGAAGACATTCCAGACGTGGCCTCGTGGGTGGTTCCACATTCCGTAGGACCCCGATTTCCCGGTCCCCTCTTGATAAGAACCCGATGCCCGGACACCTCTCCGAACTCCACCCTGTGAATGAAGTCAACACGAAGGGGCAGTTTTTCCGTGCATCGTTCGGAAAAAAACCCAGGTTCCAAATACAGCTCGACAAGCGGCCTCTCTCCCCGGGGACATCTCGAGAGGCAAGCGGAGTTCCATGCCTCAACCCAAGACGAGGCCTGACTCTCCTGTCCCCAGTCCGCAGGGACCCTGTGATCAGAGTCTGAAATCAGAGGTACCCTGCTGTTCCTGCCTCAACTGGAGATGAGGCCCTCTTCCAATGCACCAAACCCAGTGCAGTCCCGAGAGGACCCTCCCACCTCCAGTTTCCCTGGCTTCTCAGAGCCACCAT
>NW_011413126.1:0-553 GCF_000754665.1 Bison bison bison | reverse complement strand
GGACTGGGAAAATCCCCTGGAGAAGGAAATGGCAACCCACTTCAGTACTCTTACCTAGAAAATTCAATGAGTGGAGGAGCCTGGTGGGCTACACTCCATGGGGTCGCAAGGAGTCAGACATGACTGAGTGACTTCACTTTCTTTCCTTTCTTTCTTTCTTTGTGTGATATATCTTTTTCTAGCCTTTCACTTTTAGTCTGAATGCGTCCCTAGCTTTGAGGTGGGTCTCTTGTAGACAGCATGTATAGGAGTCTTATTTTTTGTACCCATTCAGCCAGTCTTTGTCTTTTGGTTGGGGCATTCAACCCATTTACATTTAAGGTAATTATTGATAAATATGGTCCCATTGCCATTTACTTTATTGTTTTGGGTTTGAGTTTATAAACATTTTCTGTTTCCTGTCTCGAGAAGATCGTTTAGCATTTTGTTGAAGAGCTGGTTTGGTGGTGCTGATTTCTCTCACCTTTTGCTTGTCTGTAAAACTTTTGATTTCTCCTTCATATTTGAATGAGATCCTTGCTGGGTACAGTAGTCTGGGTTGTAGGTTTTTCTC
>NW_011413125.1:0-521 GCF_000754665.1 Bison bison bison | reverse complement strand
ATTATCTGGGTCGTGAAGATCTTTTTTGCACAGTTCTTCTGTGTATTCTTGCCATCTCTTCTTAATATCTTCTGCTTCTGTTAGGTCCATACCAATTCTGTCCTTTATCAAGCCCATCTTTGCATGAAATGTTCCTTTGATATCTCTGATTTTCTTGAAGAGATCCCTAGTCTTTCCCATTCTCTTGTTTTCCTCTATTTCTTTGCACTGATCGCTGAGGAAGGCTTTCTTATCTCTTCTTGCTATTCTTTGTAACTCTGCATTCAGATATTTGTATCTTTCTTTTCTCCTTTGCTTTTCACTTCTTTTCTTTTCACAGCTATTTGTAAGGCCTCCCCAGACAGCCATTTTGCTTTTTTGCATTTCTTTTCCACAGGGATGGTCTTGATCCCTGTCTCCTGTACAATGTCATGAACTTCATTCCATAGTTCATCAAGCACCCTATCTATCAGATCTAGGCCCTTAAATCTATTTCTCACTTCCACTGTATAATCATAAGGGATTTGATTTAGGTCATACCT
>NW_011413124.1:0-616 GCF_000754665.1 Bison bison bison | reverse complement strand
TCAGGATGAGGCCGGTCTCACGACGACATTCCAGACGTGGCCTCGTGGGTGCTTCACGTTGCGAAACACCCCGATTTCCCGGTCCCCTCTTGATAAGAACCCGATGCCCGGACACCTCTCCGAACTCCACCCTGTGAATGAAGTCAACACGAAGGGGCGGTGACTCGCCCGTGCGTCGTCCGGTAAAACCCCCAGGTTCCAAATACAGCTCGACGAGTGGCCTCTCTCCCCGGGGACACCTCGAGAGGCAAGCGGGGTTCCATGCCTCAACCCAAGACGAGGCCTGACTCTCCTGTCCCCAGTCTGCAGGGACCCTGCGATCGGAGTCTGAAATCAGAGGAACCCTGAGGTTCCTGCCTCAGCTGGAGATGAGGCCCTCTTCCAATGCACCAAACCCCGTGGAGTCCTGAGAGGCCCCTCCCACCTCCAGTTTCCCTGACTTCTCAGAGCCACCATGAGAAGCCCCCTGAGGTCACCTGCACAAGTCGAGGGAAGCCAGGGTTTCCTGCCTCAAGCCGAAAAAGACCTCGAGACACCTTCTTCAACACGTCTCGAGGCCAGGTTGCCCTACCATGACTCGAGAGCAATGACGCGCTCCCCCTCGCCACTCGCATGG
>NW_011413123.1:0-502 GCF_000754665.1 Bison bison bison | reverse complement strand
GCTCTTCAGTACACTGTCGTCACTTAGTTTAGCACAGGATAGAAACTCGGGTAACCCAAACACCTGGAGTAACGATTGTATGTTCAGTTCAGTTCAGTGGCTCAGTCGTGTCTGACTCTTTGGGACCCCGTGGCCTGCAGGACGCTGGGCTTCCGTGTCCATCACCAACTCCAGGGGCTTGCTCAAACTCATGTCCATCGAATCAGTGATGCCATCCAACCATCTTAGCCTCTGTCGTCCCCTTCTCCTCTGCCTTCAATCAAGACTCTCATAGGCAGATATTTCAGAGTGTAATTAGTGTTCATAGTTTATCTAAAAGCTCATATCACATTTAATTGTTCGTTTTGTTCCTGTTCTTTCGAGGTACTTTCTTGTTGACAAGCTTGTGACAGATATAACGATATAGCAATTTTTACCTTAGAACAAACCGAGGCACTATGAACATTTTGTGCTTCATGTTGATGACTCTTAGACATGTCTACAGTAGAGGAGCAAAAACAAA
>NW_011413122.1:0-515 GCF_000754665.1 Bison bison bison | reverse complement strand
GAAAATAGGAGAGATCACAACAGACAACACAGAAATACAAAGGATCACAAGAGACTACTATCAGCAATTATATGCCAATAAAATGGACAACGTGGAAGAAATGGACAAATTCTTAGAAAAGTACAACTTTCCAAAACTGAACCAGGAAGAAATAGAAAATCTTAACAGACCCATCACAAGCACGGAAATCGAAACTGTAATCAGAAATCTTCCAGCAAACAAAAGCCCAGGACCACGCGGCTTCAGAGCTGAATTCTACCAAATATTTAGAGATGAGCCAACACCTATCCTACTCAAACTCTTCCAGAAAATTGCAGAGGAAGGTAAACTTCCAAACTCATTCTATGAGGCCACCATCACCCTAATACCAAAACCTGACAAAAATGCCACAAAGAAAGAAAACTACAGGCCAATATCACTGATGAACATAGATGCAAAAATCCCTAACAAAATTCTAGCCATCAGAATCCAACAACACATTAAAAATATCATACATCATGACCAAATGGGCTTTA
>NW_011413121.1:0-542 GCF_000754665.1 Bison bison bison | reverse complement strand
GGAACTCTGCATTCAGATGTTTATATCTTTCCTTTTCTCCTTTGCTTTTCACTTCTCTTCTTTTCACAGCTATTTGCAAGGCCTCCCCAGACAGCCACCTTGCTTTTTCGCATTTCTTTTCCATGCGGATGGTCTTGATCCCTGTCTCCTGTACAATGTCATGAACCTCATTCCATAGTTCATCAGGCACTCTATCTATCAGATCTAGGCCCTTAAATCTATTTCTCACTTCCACTGTATAATCATAAGGGATTTGATTTAGGTCATACCTGAGTGGTCTAGTGGTTTTCCCTACTTTCTTCAACTTAAGTCTGAATTTGGCAATAAGGAGTTCATGGTCTGAGCCACAGTCAGCTCCTGGTCTTGTTTCTGCTGACTGTATAGAGCTTCTCCATCTTTGACTGCAAAGAATATAATCAATCTGATTTTGATGTTGACCATCTGGTGATGTCCATGTATAGAGTCTTCTCTTGTGTTGTTGGAAGAGGGTGTTGTTATGACCAGTGCATTTTCTTGGCAAAACTCTATTAGTCTTTTCCCTG
>NW_011413120.1:0-529 GCF_000754665.1 Bison bison bison | reverse complement strand
GGAAAACAGAAAGAGAAATTAAGGAAACAATTCCATTCACCATTGCAACGGAAAGAATAAAATACTTAGGAATATATCTACCTAAAGAAACTAAAGACCTATATAGAGAAAACTATAAAACACTGGTGAAAGAAATCAAAGAGGACACTAATAGATGGAGAAATATACCATGTTCATGGATTGGAAGAATCAATATAGTGAAAATGAGTATACTACCCAAAGCAATCTATAGATTCAATGAAATCCCTATCAAGCTACCAACAGTATTCTTCACAGAGCTAGAACAAATAATTTCACAATTTGTATGGAAATCAAAAAACCTCGAATAGCCAAAGCGATCTTGAGAAAGAAGAATGGAACTGGAGGAATCAACCTACCTGACTTCAGGCTCTACTACAAAGCCACAGTCATCAAGACAGTATGGTACTGGCACAAAGACAGAAATATAGATCAATGGAACGAAATAGAAAGCCCAGAGAAAAATCCACGCACATATGGACACCTTATCTTTGACAAAGGAGGCAAGAAT
>NW_011413119.1:0-527 GCF_000754665.1 Bison bison bison | reverse complement strand
TATCTTCTTTCTTGTCCCTGAAAATACAGAGGATTTGGAATATGACAATTTAAATCAGAGGAGTAAGATTACTGTTACCAGAAAATATGGGCTATTGTGTCAATTTAGACTTGTGGTCTTTTTGTGGCTCTAGCAGGAAAATTGAACACAGTAAGAATTGGAGTTTGGTGAAAAGTATGACTCAGGTTACAGTGTTGAACTCGTGTTGAATGCTTTTTCTTTTTCTTTTTCTTAATTTTGCTGTTTCAACCTCAATGGATAACCATATAGTCTATATATGCAATGACACAAACTTGTTTCAAATCTACTGTTGAGAGGGAGAGAGAGAATTTATCTAATCCAGAAATTATACTTTTTTAAAAAAATTTTATTTTATTTTTAAACTTTACAATATTGTATTAGTTTTGCCAAATATCGAAATGAATCCGCCACAGGTATACCCGCGTCCTGAACCCTCCTCCCTCCTCCCTCCCCTACCCTCCCTCTGGCTCATCCCAGTGCACCAGCCTTGAGCATCCAGTATCCTG
>NW_011413118.1:0-520 GCF_000754665.1 Bison bison bison | reverse complement strand
TCGTGATCAGTGCATGAACAGCCACGTGATCAGTGCATGATCAGGCAGGTGGTGAGTGCATGATCAGTCACGTGATAAGTGCATGATCAGGCATGAGATCAGTGCATGATCAGTCACATGATCAGTGTATGATCAGCCACGTGATCAGTGCATGATAGCCACGTGATCAGTGCATGAACAGTCAGGAGAACAGTGCATGATCAGCCACGTGATCAGTGCATGTGCAGTCTCGTATCAGTGTATGATCAGTCACGTGATCAGTGCATTATGGCCACATGATCTGTTCTTGATCACTCTGGAGAACAGTGCATGATCAGCCATGTGATCAGTCCATGTGCAGTCTCGTTATCAGTGTATGATCAGTCACGTGATGAGTGCATTATGGCACATGATCTGTTTTGATCAGTCTGGAGAACAGTGCATGATCAGACATGTGATCAGTGCATGCACAGTATCGTACTCAGCGAAATGATCACCTTCGTGATCAGTGCATGATGAGCCACGTGAACAGTGCATGATC
>NW_011413117.1:0-521 GCF_000754665.1 Bison bison bison | reverse complement strand
TTTTAGATCAGGATTAGATTTCTTATTATTGACCAAAAATAACAAGCATGTGCTTCTCCTGTATCTGCAATGAAAGTCAGGTCAATACGATGAGAGCCAGCTCAAATACAAAGACACATGCAGGGTGGGGCGGTCCTAAGATGGCAGAGGAATAGGAAGGGGAGACCATTTTCTCCCCCACAAATTTATCAAAAGAACATTTGAACGCTGAGTAAATTCCTCAAAACAACTTCTGAATGCTGGCAGAGGACATCAGGCACCCAGAAAAGCAGCCCATTGTCTTCTAAAGGAGGTAAGAAAAAACATAAAAGATAAAAAGAGACAAACGAGGTAGGGATGGAGCTCCATCCTGGCAAGGGAGTCTTAAAAAAGAGAGAAGTTTCCAAACACCAGGAAACACTCTCACTGCCGAGTCTGTGGCGAGCCTTGGAACCACAGAGAGCAACATAACTGGGAGGAAAAAAATTAATTAATTAAAACCCACAGATTACGTGCCCAGCGGAGAAGCAGCACAGACACCT
>NW_011413116.1:0-510 GCF_000754665.1 Bison bison bison | reverse complement strand
GTTGGCAAAGTAATGTCTCTGTTTTTGAATATGCTATCTAGGTTGGTCATAACTTTCTTTCCAAGGAGTGAGCGTCTTTTAATTTCATGGTTGCAGTCACCATCTGTAGTGATTTTGGAGCCAGGAAAAATAAAGTCTGACACTGTTTCCACTGTTTCCCCATCTATTTCCCATGAAGTGGTGGGACCGGATGCCATGATCTTCGTTTTCTGAATGTTCAGCTTTAAGCCAACTTTGCCACTCTCCACTTTCATTTTCATCAAGAGGCTTTTGAGTTCCTCTTCACTTTCTGCCATAGGGTGGTGTCATCTACATATCTGAGGTTACTGATATTTCTCCCAGCAATCTTGATTCCAGTCTGTGTTTCTTCCAGTCCAGCATTTCTCATGATGTACTCTGCATATAAGTTAAATAAATAGGGTGACAATATACAGCCTTGACGAACTCCTTTTCCTATTTGGAACCAGTCTGTTGTTCCATGTCCAGTTCTAACTGTTGCTTCCTGACCTG
>NW_011413115.1:0-521 GCF_000754665.1 Bison bison bison | reverse complement strand
TTATGAATAAAGAGAGAAGGCCTAAGGAGACACTCTGGAGTCTGTGCGTCTGTGGTTGCTCCAGCCTCAGACCCTCTCAGACCAGCATGGGCACCCCCCTCGAAGTCCTCCTGCATTACCCAAGCATAGCAGCCAGAATTCAGAGGCTTAGCCACCAACATTCCCATGCTCCAAGTTGAAGGCCAAAGGAGTAGCTTTAGAGTCAGTCCCTGAGGACCTGAGTTTCAACTGAATGAAGCGCCTTCATCAGAAAGAATGTTCATGAAATGGTCACTCTGCACATTGAGGATCACCGCTGGGCTCCCATCAAGCAGCGATCTCTTCTGAGTGGTTTTAGACCCTTAAGCCCCTCTGAGCCTCACTTAAGTCACCAGAAAAATGGAGATATCTTTCCTTTTCTCCTTTGCCTTTCACTTTTCTTTTCACAGCTATTTGTGAGGCCTCCTCAGACAGCCATTTTTCTTTTTTGCATTTCTTTCTCTTGGGGATGGTCTTGATCCCTGCCTTCTGTACAATGTCAC
>NW_011413114.1:0-558 GCF_000754665.1 Bison bison bison | reverse complement strand
GGCAGGGGGGTTGGGTGGATCCGCTTTCTGCTTAGACAGGCAGCCCCTTGACAGCAATACCCGGGCAATGGATGTGACTCTGAAGCCCCCTTCTCTTCCCAGGTCGTCCGGGGGCCGGCCATGCTGGTGACTGCTTACCTTGCTTTTGTGGTCCTCCTGGCCTCCTGCCTGGGGTTGGAGCTGTCAAGATGCCGGGCTAAGCCCTCTGGAAGGGCCTGCAGCAATCCCTCTTTCCTTCGGTTTCAACTGGACTTCTATCAGGTCTACTTCCTGGCCCTGGCAGCTGACTGGCTGCAGGCCCCCTACTCTACAAACTCTACCAGCATTACCACTTCCTGGAGGCACAAATTGCCATCCTCTACGTCTGCGGCCTTGCCTCCACCGTCCTCTTTGGACTGGTGGCTTCCTCCCTGGTGGATTGGCTGGGTCGCAAGAAATCTTGTGTCCTCTTCTCCCTCACTTACTCTCTCTGCTGCTTAACCAAACTCTCCCGGGACTACTTTGTGCTGCTGGTGGGCCGAGCACTAGGTGGGCTATCTACAGCCCTGCTCTTCTCAG
>NW_011413113.1:0-522 GCF_000754665.1 Bison bison bison | reverse complement strand
AGGAGCAGGCTGCGGGAGTGTGGGAGACGTGACCCGGTGCCTGACTGCTGCCTCGGCTCAGCTCTCGCCTTCCCTTCGGACCTAGGAGCCAGGCGTCCTTGCAGAGGGGCTTAGGGGCTGGGGGTGTGCACACTGCCAAAAGCCTCCCGCAGGGAGAGCTCTTTCCGAGGGAAAGGAAGCGCCCCAGGCTGCATTCCCAAGCTGGTGCTTCCCCGCCCAGACTGAGCGCCGCACGGAGGGAATCAGGGTCCCGGTGCCCCTGGCTTGGGGAGGCAGCTCCACAGCCAGAGTGTTTGCTCCCGTGTGTGCCCCAGAAAAGCGCCTGCCAGACCGGGCCTTCCCTGGAGCTGCCCTCCCGCCTAGAGGCAGCTGGATGTGCTGTGCGGGCTTCCCCTGTGCGTTCGGGCTCCCTAGCACAGCCGCAGCGCAGGGGAACCAGCCCCTGATCAGGGCGCTCCGGGCAGTACTTTTGCCCCAGGTTTGGAGCCCAATGCCCGGAACGCGGGAGAGAAGAGGCCGGCT
>NW_011413112.1:0-522 GCF_000754665.1 Bison bison bison | reverse complement strand
CACATATCAGATGGCCAAAGTATTAAACTTGGTAGTGTTATTTCTATGTTTTAATGACTCACTGGATATATGTCTGTTATGTTCTATGTCCTGTAAATTCTCGCACAGGTATCAGAGAATTGGTAAAAACGTAAGAGACAATCCAGGCTTTAAAATTTGCAACAATATTAGATTTTAAGGCAGGAGGCAAAAACAAGAAAGTAAGTGTATAGTAACCTGCTTTAATGTAAGCACTGTCCAAAACAACACTTTTGCCTAAAGAACTTCTGCTGTTGAGTCAAAAATCCCTAGACCAAAGCTATAAATCCATCTGGAACTAAAGTCAAGAAAATGGTAAACCTCAGACTCCTTCTTTCACTATTTGATTCATAACTACTCAAAAGCATAACACATTTTTTCTCCATAAATGCCTCAGGTTGCCAATTCTTACACTTTCCTCAAAAACAAAAATTAAAAACTCTCGATATAATAAAGGCACTGAAACAAAACTGTAATCCACTTACAAAAAAAGAACACTGTAAT
>NW_011413111.1:0-568 GCF_000754665.1 Bison bison bison | reverse complement strand
GTCTTTTGGACTCTGTGGGGGTGGGGGATGATTTGGGAGAATGGCATTAAAACATGTATAATATCATATGTGAAATGAATCGCCAGTCCAGGTTCGATGCAGGATACAGGAAGCTCGGGGCTGGTGCAATGGGATGACCCAGAGGGATGGTATGGGGAGGGAGGTGGGAGGGGGGTTCAGGATGGGGAACACATGTACACCCGTGGCAGATGCATGTTGATGTATGGCAAAACCAATACAATATTGTAAAGTAAAAAAAATAATAATAATAATAATATTAAAATAAATAAATAAAATAAAATAGAGAAGCTAGGGGGGAAAAAAAGAAAATTAGAGATACCAAAGGAACATTTCATGCAATGATGGGCTCAATAAAGGACAGAAATGGTATGGACCTAACAGAAGCAGAAGATATTAAGAAGAGGTGGCAAGTATACACAGAAGAACTATACAAAAAAATCTTCCTGACCGATATCATGATGGTGTGAACACTCACCTAGAGCCAGACATCCTGGAATGTGAAGTCAAGTGGGCCTTAGGAAGCATCACTACGAACAAGCTAGTGGAA
>NW_011413110.1:0-533 GCF_000754665.1 Bison bison bison | reverse complement strand
CTAAGTCTTGTCTGAATCTTTTATGACCCCATGGACTGTAGCCCTCCAAGCTCCTCTGTCCACGGGATTTCCCGAGCAAGAATACTGCTCCTCTGTCCACGGGATTTCCCAAGCAAGAATACTGTAGTGGGTTGCCATTTCCTTCTCCAGGGGATGTTCTTGCCACAGGGATCAAACCCGAGCCTCCTACATTGGCAGGCAGATTCTTTTACCACTGAGCCACCAGGCAAACCCGAGCTAATAACTACCCAAATCTGTATCACCTGTCTTCACTAAATCAAGGTTGTTTTAAGAGCTGTGTGTCCTTTAAACAGTGTAGCCTGAACGATAAAATGTTCATCAAAGTTTTTCCAAGAAGTTGAAGTTAGTTGTGTCTAGTTCAATCTGAGGTGGCTATGCTGAATAAGGACCACTGACCTTTTAAGTAGTGTCCACTAGATAACCATTTGACAACTGAAGGCTGGAAACCCTACCCGCAGATCTTCCTAAACACCTCCATTTTTCATGTCCAGAGGCCTGAATTTAGCTACACT
>NW_011413109.1:0-568 GCF_000754665.1 Bison bison bison | reverse complement strand
CTCTCCAAACGCCTCAGGAGGCTTGACCCCTTAGTCCACCCAGTGAGCTCCAAGAGAGACCCGTCGCGACTCGAGAGCAGAGCGGGGTTCTTTGCTTCCACTCGAGATGAATGCCTGTCTCCCCGGGTGCGTCTGGAATGCAACCCCGAGATCCCGGTGCCCCTGGAGAGGAACATTGGCTTCTGGACACAAGCCCAGATGAGGTCTATTGGCCCTGCAGTCACTCGAGAGCAACACCCAGCTTTCCTTCGCAACTCGAATGGAAGATTGGACTTCCCTGGGCCAACACAAGAGGCATCCCGAATTCCCCGTCGTAACTCGAGAATCCCGCCGCAACTCGAGAAAAACCACGTGGTTACCCCGTCATCGCAAGATGAAGCCCTTTCCCGCTACAGCGTCTCAGGAGAAGTCCCTCGATAGGAATTGGAGGTCGAAACGGTACTTGGCACCCTTGATGCGCCCACACAAACTTGCCCGGCATCCCGGTCTCCCTGGAGAGGAACACCGAGGTTTTCCGGCACCACTTCCTCTGAGCCCCTTCTACCCTCCTGATCTCCACAGGAGGGTC
>NW_011413108.1:0-547 GCF_000754665.1 Bison bison bison | reverse complement strand
TCCAGCTCAACAATCCTGTTTGATTCTGGGCAGTTGTGGCCTGACAACCAGTTGAGAAAATTAAGGCTCCTGGTGACCAGCCTGTGGCTGAGTCCTCCCTGTTCAAAGTCCCAGAACCAATGGACTGGTGAGGAATGATGTGCCCTTTACCCTGAAGAAAGACAGGGGAGACGGGTGTGGACCCCCACAGGTGAATCATGCACACCCTTGCACACCCACACTCATCACCCCAGGAGCCACGTTTTACCAGTGATGTCAAGGTAATACTTCTTAATGATCACTGTGTTCAAAAAGTAGGGTTGGTACTTAAAGGAAAGATCAGCTTGCTGTGGGACTGGGGATGGCTCGCACCTGTACATGCTAGGATAGGGAGAAGAGAAAGGTGCAAGCTTCTAGGGACCTCAGCTTGCCTCCCATTAACAGCTTCCACGAAGCCTCTGCAAACACTCACATTGTAGGAACATGAATAACATGATCGTCTCACTCCACACCAAGTCCCATACCCACCCGTCTTCAGTCTCCCTCACTGAACTTCAAGTCAATCATG
>NW_011413107.1:0-555 GCF_000754665.1 Bison bison bison | reverse complement strand
GGCACTCTGTCTATCAGATCTAGTTCCTTAAATCTATTTCTCACTTCCACTGTATAATCATAAGGGATTGGATTTAGGTCATACCTGAATGGCTTAGTGGTCTTCTATACTTTCTTCAGTTTAAGTTTGAATTTGGAAAAACCAGTCAACTGCCAGTCTTGTTTTTGCTAACTGCATAGAGCTTCTCCACCTTTGGCTGCAAAGAATAGAATCAGTCTGATTTTGGTGTTGACCACCTGGTGATGTCCATGTATAGAGTCTTCTCTTGTGTTGTTGAAAGAGGGTGTTTGCTATGACCAGTGCATTCTCTTGGCAAAACTCTATTAGCCTTTTCCCTGATTCATTCCATATTCCAAGGCCAAGTTTGCCTTTTACCCCAGGTGTTTCTTGACTTTCTACTTTTGTATTCCAGTCCCCTATAATGAAAAGGACATCTTTTTGGGTGTTAGTTCTAAAAGGCCTTGTAGGTCTTCATAGAACCATTCAACTTCAGCTTCTTCAGCATTAATGGTTGGGGTATAAGCTTGGATTACAATGATATTGAATGGCTTACTT
>NW_011413106.1:0-523 GCF_000754665.1 Bison bison bison | reverse complement strand
GAATATAGCAAATCGGTGCGGGGAGCCGGCATATTGCATATTGAGGGCAGCACTTTTCAGGATCTGGAATAGCTCAACTGGAATTCTATCACTGCCGGGAGCCAGTGTGAGGAAACCCTCCCATGACAAAGGTCATGAGGAAGGAGGCTCGGCATACGCAAAGGCGGGATCGAGCCTCAGGAGTCCCCCTGGAAATTCTCGAGCATATACCCCCAAAACCAGAGTCTGCCTACTTTCTGCTTTGTGCTCTCACCTACACCTCTGACTTTACGGGGGGCTCTCCCCCACTACCTCTCTCTGAAAAAAGAGTTAGCTTACAGCTCCAGTTAATAATTCCTGGGTGTGACAGTGTTTAACCTACAAACTCCTTTGGAAGTCCTCTAGCCTGCCTGAATAGGTTTTTCCGGCCACATGTGATTGTTCAGAGCCTCCCAACTGTGAGAGGCAGGAGATGTTCTAAAACTGTCTAAAACACAGATTCTTTTTGAGTAGTTAAAAAGATTGATTAGAAATTGTATTGGTG
>NW_011413105.1:0-504 GCF_000754665.1 Bison bison bison | reverse complement strand
CTACTCTAGATTTTTAATTTTTGCTTTCTGGTATTAGTTATCAATTTTGTACCTGTACTTTCTTTATAATTTTCGCGACCTAGTTTGTTTTTGTTTGTTCGTTTTTTCTCTCTTTCTTTTCCTTCTTCTTTTCTTTAACATCGTATTTTTGAAATTCCAAACTCTACTCTAGATTTTTAATTTTTGCTTTTATGTATTTGTTACCAATTTTGTACCTTTAAGGACCCAATCTTCAGGACCCATTTTTCACTAGGGAGTGAGATTACTGGCTTGACTGCTCTCTCTCCCTTTGGACTCTCCTTTTTCTCCACCAGGTCGCCTGTGTCTCCTCCCTAACCCCTCTCTACTCTACCCAACTCTGTGAATTTCTGTGTGTTCCAGACGGTGGAGAACACTTAGGGAACTGATTACTGGCTGGATCTGTCTCCCTCCTTTTCATTCCCCCTTTTATCCTTCTGGCCACCTCTGTTACCTTCCTCCTTCTTCTCTTCTCTGTATAACCCC
>NW_011413104.1:0-519 GCF_000754665.1 Bison bison bison | reverse complement strand
GGGAGGGATTGGGGGCAAGAGGAAAAGGGGATGACAGAGGATGAGATTGCTGGATGGCATTACTGACTCAATGAACCTGTCTGAGTAAACTCCGGGAGTTGGTGATGGACAGGGAGGCCTGGCGTACTGCTATTCATGGGGTCACAAAGAGTTGGACATGACTGAACAACCGAGCTGAATTGACCCTTAGAAAATGGTCAGGTATGGCATGCCAACAAACAAACAAACAAACAACAACAACAACAAAAACGGGCGCAAAACACATGTCAGGAAGGAAACATCTACAGGTAAATACTTAGTCAATGCTTAGAAAGAAGCCTCTGGAAATGTGCCTCATTTGCTCTATTATCAGTGAATTGAAAACTTAAACTGCAAGGCAGTATCACTAATGGGAAACCAAAAAGGCCATTATCCAAAAGTCTACAGACAAGAAAGAATAGAGCAATGTTAGTAAAGGGGAACCCTGTATGCCATTGGTGGGAGGTAAGGTAAGTGCTCAGAGACTTTATAAGCATGGCT
>NW_011413103.1:0-524 GCF_000754665.1 Bison bison bison | reverse complement strand
AACATTTTGTGCTTCATGTTGATGACTCTTAGACATGTCTACAGTAGAGGAGACAAAAACAAACTACTAGATATTTCATATTTGACTAGTTCCCAGTTCACGGGACTCTGACATTCCCTGAGGTCAAAGTTTTCTTGTATTGGAAGCAGTGGGTTTGCAAGGGCTGCCTTGTCTTGAGACCATTGAAATAAGAACTCAGAACTTGAGCACTATTATCAAAAATCACAAGGCTCACACTGACACAGACATCAATCCAGACAGACAAGACAAGACATCTTCCAGTTTTCCGCCTGAGATGGAAAAGATTTCTTTGAGCCGTTTTTCTGGGGAGTGGGGGTGGGGCTGGCAGCCAGGCAGGCTTTGGGAAGGAGCTCATGGTTTGGAATTGCATATGAAAAGAACCAGCTTTCCGGGTTCCAAGGAATCAAGTTTCCTTGCAAACCAACTTTGTCCGATTCTAGAGAATATCATGGCCCTCCTAGGTCAGGTCATCTTTCCTTTCCGTAGCCCTCGTTTGATCCCTG
>NW_011413102.1:0-506 GCF_000754665.1 Bison bison bison | reverse complement strand
TCGGGAGCAGAGCGGGGTGCTTTGCTTCCACTCGAGATGAATGCCTGTCTCACCGGGTGCGTCTGGAATTCAACCCCGAGATCCCTGTAGCCCCTGGAGAGGAACACTGCTTCTGGACACAAGCCTAGATGAGGTCTATTGGCCCTGCAGTCACTCGAGAGCAATCCCCAGCTTTCCTTCGCGACTCGAATGGAAGATTGGACTTCCCTGGGACAACACAAGAGGCAACCTGAATTCCCAGTCGTAGCTCGAGAATCCCGCCGCAACTCGAGAAAAACCACGTGGTTCCCCCGTCATCGCAAGATGAAGCCCTTTCCCGCTACAGCGTCTCAGGAGAAGTCCCACGTTAGGAATTGGAGGTCGAAACGGTACTTGGCACCCTTGATGCGACCCACAAAGTTCCCCGGCATCCCAGTCTCCCTCTAGGGGAACACCGAGATTTTCCGGCACCACTTCCTCTGAACCCCTTCTACCCTCCTGATCTGGACAGGAGGGTCGACTCCCCT
>NW_011413101.1:0-528 GCF_000754665.1 Bison bison bison | reverse complement strand
TGTGACATTACTAATAGCCAGTCGTGTACATATATACCTGATATGAGCACTAACGTTGCTCACTTTACTAAACACATGAACAAGATAATTCTGGCTTTGGATACTCCTGAAGCCTCAACTGCCTCACTTTGGGGGGCGTTAACCAGTTTCCTATGGTGGAAAACTATCTTAATTACAATAATTTTGATTGTTCTGTTTTGCTGTTTACTCCCTGCATCTGTAACTGTGTAGCTGGATTTATTTCTAGTCTCATTAATGCTTTTTAGTTACAAATGGTTGCTCAAACTTCCATAAGGGCTACAGTCCCTCGATCAAGGACCCTCAATATGAGGCTTAGGAGGATCTGTTGCCTCACCAATTTAGGGACAATGCCCCTTATCAGCTGGGAAGCTGTTATGAAACAAGAACGATGCCCCTTTCCCTAGGCAACATAATTCTCCTAAAAGAAAAGGGGGAGATCAGAGTCTAACAGGTAGGAAGGACAGGGGTCTCTGAACGGAGAAAATAGGCTGCAGGTGTCGTACTTTT
>NW_011413100.1:0-529 GCF_000754665.1 Bison bison bison | reverse complement strand
GCCCCGGCCGAGAGGCTGCTCTGGCCTGGGCAGCCTCCCCAAGCTCTGCCCAGCTTCTAGCGTTCGCGCCCGGGAAGGAGCAGGCTGCGGGAGTGTGGTAGACGTGACCGGTGCTGACTGCTGCCTCAGCTCAGCTCTCGCCTTCCCTTCGGACCTAGGAGCCAGGCGTCCTTGCAGAGGGCTTAGGGGCTGGGGGTGTGCACACTGCCAAAGCCTCCCGCAGGGAGAGCTCTTTCCACGGGAAAGGAAGCGCCCCAGGCTGCATTCCCAAGCTGGTGCTTCCCCGCCCAGACTAAGCGCCGCACGGAGGGAATCAGGGTCCCGGTGCCCCTGGCTTGGGGAGGCAGCTCCACAGCCAGAGTGTTGCTCCGTTTGTGCCCAGAAAGCGCCTGCCAGACCGGGCCTTCCCTGGAGCTGTCCTCCCGCCTAGAGGCAGCTGGATGTGCTGTGCGGGCTTCCCCTGTGCGTTCGGGCTCCCTAGCACAGCCGCAGCGCAGGGGCACCAGCCCCTGATCAGGGCGCTCCGGGC
>NW_011413099.1:0-518 GCF_000754665.1 Bison bison bison | reverse complement strand
TCCAACACCACAGTTCAAAAGCATCAATTCTTTGGCGCTCAGCTTTCTTCACAGTCCAACTCTCACATCCATACCTGACCACGGGAAAAATCATAGCCTTGACTAGACGGATCTTTGTTGGCAAAGTAATGTCTCTGCTTTTGAATATGCTATCTAGGTTGGTCATAACTTTCCTTCCAAGGAGTAAGCGTCTTTTAATTTCATGGCTGCAATCACCATCTGCAGTGATTTTGAAGCCCAGAAAAATAAAGTCTGACACTGTTTCCACTGTTTCTCCATCTATTTCCCATGAAGTGATGGGACCAGATGCCATGATCTTGGTTTTCTGAATGTTGAGCTTTAAGCCAACTTTTTCACTCTCCTCTTTCACTTTCATCAAGAGGCTTTTGAGTTCCTCTTCACTTTCTGCCATAAGGGTGTGTCATCTGCGTATCTGAGGTTATTGATATTTCTCCCAGCAATCTTGATTCCAGCTTGTGTCTTCTTCCAGCCTAGTCGTTTCTCATGATGTACTCTGC
>NW_011413098.1:0-536 GCF_000754665.1 Bison bison bison | reverse complement strand
TCTTCCAATGCACCAACCCCCGTGGAGTCCCGAGAGGCCGCCCCCCCACCTCCAGTTTCCCTGACTTCTCAGAGCCACCATGAGAAGCCCCCTGAGGTCACCTGCACAAGTCGAGGGAAGCCAGGGTTTTCTGCCTCAACCGGAGAAAGACCTCGAGAGACCTTCTTCAACACGTCTCGAGGCCAGGTTCCCCTACCATGACTCGAGAGCAATGACGCGCTCCCCCTCGCCACTCGCATGGAGACCCGACTTCCCTGGCGCCCCACGAGAGGCTCACTGACCTCGCCGCCCTACCTCGTGAGAAACCGCACCCTGGGGCCGCCGCTCGAGAACCACCCCGAGACTCCCCCGTCATCGCGGAGATGAGGGCCTTCGTCTCCTGCATGGCCTAGAGGCCAACCTCGCGACCTCTCTCCATACGCCTCAGGAGGCTTGACTCATTGGGTCCACCCAGTGAGCTCCAAGAGATACCCGTCGCGACTGGAGAGCAGAGCGGGGTTCTTTGCTTCCACTCGAGATGAATGCCTGTCTCCCCG
>NW_011413097.1:0-531 GCF_000754665.1 Bison bison bison | reverse complement strand
TCACGTGGCTATCATGCCCTGATCACGTGGCTGATCATATACTGATCACCTGACAGATCATGCACTGATCACGTGCCTGATAATGCACTGATCAACTGCCTCATCATGCACTGATCACGTGGCTGATCATGCACTGATCACGTGACTGATCATGCACTTATCACTTGGGTATAATGCACTGATCACGTGGCTGAGCATGCACTGTTCACGTGGCTATCATGCACTGATCACGTGGCTGATCATGCACTGATCACGTGACTGATCATGCACTTATCACTTGGGTATCATCCATGATCATGAAACTGATCATGCACTGATTCGTGGCTATCATGCAATGATCAGGTGCCTATCATGCACTGATCACGTGACTGAACATGCACTGATCACGTAGCTATCATACACTGATGATGTGACTGCACATGCACTTATCACGTGACTGATCATGCACTGATCACCTGCCTGATCAAGCACTGATCACGTGGCTGATCATGCACTGATTTCGAAGCTGATCATACAGTGAGCACGTGACTG
>NW_011413096.1:0-664 GCF_000754665.1 Bison bison bison | reverse complement strand
GCTCTCGAGTCGCGACGGGTATCTCTTGGAGCTCACTGGGTGGACTAAAGGCAGTCAAGCCTCCTGAGGCGTTTTGAGAGAGGTCGCGAAATTGGCCTCTAGGCCATGCAGGAGACGCAGGCCCTCATCGCCGCGATGACGGGGGAGTCTCGGGGTGGTTCTCGAGCGGCGGCCCCAGGGTGCGGTTTCTCACGAGGTACGACGGCGAGGTCAGTGAGCCTCTCGTGGGGCGCCAGGGAAGTCGGGTCTCCATGCGAGTGGCGAGGGGGAGCGCGTCATTGCTCTCGAGTCATGGGAGGGGAATCTGGCCTCGAGACGTGTTGAAGAAGGTCTCTCGAGGTCTTTCTCGGGTTGAGGCAGAAAACCCTGGCTTCCCTCGACTTGTGCAGGTGACCTCAGGGGGCTTCTCATGGTGGCTCTGAGAAGTCAGGGAAACTGGAGGTGGGAGGGGCCCCTCGGGACTCCATGGGGTTTGGTGCATTGGACGAGGGCCTCATCTCCAGTTGAGGCAGGAACCTCAGGGTTCCTCTGATTTCAGACTCCGATCGCAGGGTCCCTGCAGACTGGGGACAGGAGAGTCAGGCCTCGTCTTGGGTTGAGGCATGGAACTCCGCTTGCCTCTCGAGGTGTCCCCGGGGAGAGAGGCCACTTGTCAGCTGGATTT
>NW_011413095.1:0-540 GCF_000754665.1 Bison bison bison | reverse complement strand
TGCAACTCGAATGGAAGATTGGACTTCCCTGGGCCAACACAAGAGGCATCCCGAGTTCCCCGTCGTAAGTCGAGAATCCCGCCGCAACTCGAGAAAAACCACGTGGTTCCCCCGTCATCGCAAGATGAAGCCCTGTCCCGCTACAGCGTCTCAGGAGAAGTCCCACGTTAGGAATTGGAGGTCGAAACGGTACTTGGCACCCTTGATGCGCCCCCACAAAGTTCCCCGGCATCCCGGTCTCCCTGGAGAGGAACACTGAGGTTTTCCGGCACCACTTCCTCTGAGCCCCTTCTACCCTCCTGATCTGCACAGGAGGGTCGACTCCCCTGCTTTGTCTGGAAGGGGTTCCCGACCTTCCGGTGGCACCTCAGGATGAGGCCGGTCTCACGACGACATTCCAGACGTGGCCTCGTGGGTGCTTCCACATTGCGAAGCACCCCGATTTCCCGGTCCCCTCTTGGTAAGAACCCGATGCCCGGACACCTCTCCGAACTCCACCCTGTGAATGAAGTCAACACGAAGGGGCAGTGACTCGCCCGT
>NW_011413094.1:0-525 GCF_000754665.1 Bison bison bison | reverse complement strand
TGGGGTGCCATTGCCTTCTCCCATATCTATTCACAAGCCTGCCTAAATCATTGACTTCTAGCCACCTTTGGGATGCCAATGATCACCTACCCTTACCAGGCCACAGAGGAGAGAAAACACTTACCACAGGAGGTCCGGGTAAGGAACAAGGAACTAACAAGCTCCCACCAACCAGGATTCTGCAGAGGTCAACAAGAGGTCAGCAAGAGATGGGAGACTGCAGTCCAGAGGTCCTAGCAACTTCCAGCGAGCAGCAAAGACCCAGCATAGTCAAAACGAATTCAATGTTACCCAAAACAAATAAATCAACGGACAGAAGTTCTTGGAACACATGACTGAGGTTAGGGGTGAGGCAGTACATGTATGTGCCAGGATACTCTTAAAGTATACTCTTCACATAGATGAGGAGAACAAGGTAAGAGGAAAACTTACTGTTTGGTTCAGGTCGCTTCTGAGCCTTTTGGGGGAACCGACCTGAAGCCAGAGTCTAGCCGAAATACACAGGCTTTGAACATCGCTGAGGAC
>NW_011413093.1:0-565 GCF_000754665.1 Bison bison bison | reverse complement strand
GTTCAAAAGCATCAGTACTTCAGCGCTCAGCTTTCTGTATGGTTCATCTCTCATATCCATACATGAGTACTGGAAAGTCCATAGCTTTACCAGACGGAATTTGTCCAGCAAAGTGTCCACTTCTTAATGCGCTGTCTAGGATGGTCATAGCTTTTTCTTCCAAGGACCATGCTGTCAGGGAAGCTTGAACTGATCTATCGGGGAAGCCCAACAATGAGAAAAATCACAAGCCAATGAAACAAGGAGCCCAGATGTGGGTGGTCCCGGATTTGGTGAAGTCAGCAGTTCACGTACCTGGAGAGAATGAACAACCTTCCACATGGCACACCCACATGTAAGCCCCTCCCCCAGGGGAACCCCTCATTACAGACGTGATGACTGCATTCCCTGGTCACACGGGGACATGAAAAGGTGCTGGGAGAAGGGGGACGGCTCCTCTGAAATTACCTCAGGAACCCGGAATCACCGAGTGGCGCTTTGTCCTGCCTTCTGACTAGAACTGGGTCACCAGGACGTAACAATCTCCTCACCATGGTGCTTTCTGAATTCCAGCCTCTTGGAAGAG
>NW_011413092.1:0-535 GCF_000754665.1 Bison bison bison | reverse complement strand
GTGAGAGCTGGCCAAAATCAAAAGAAAGGTTCTTATGGGAACAGCTAGCAGCAGAAGGAGCTGTTATCAGAGTCTAAACCTCTGTTTTTCTTCTTTAGTCCATTAGAGAAGAGAAAACAGGAAAGTTTGGGGCTACTTGTATTTTATACACTATTGCATTTCATCAATAGATATTTTCTAGTTAGTATAAAGTAATCAGAATTTTATAATACTTTAGTTTTAATCATAAAATACATTGACCACCTAAAAAGGCATGAAAGTGGAAGTGAAGGCATTTCCAACTCTTTGCGACCCCATGGACTGTAGCCTATCAGGCGTCTCTGTCCATGGGATTTTCCAGGCAAGAGTGCTGGAGTGGATTGCCATTTCCTTCTCCAGGGGATCTTCCCGACCCAGGAATCGAACCTGGGTTTCCCCCATTACAGGCAGACGCTTTTACCATCTGAGCCACCAGGGAAGCCCTTTAAAAAAAAAAAAAGCATAAAAGGAAAAATGTATTTTAAGCCTTATGACAAGTCAACTTCTTTGTAATCAT
>NW_011413091.1:0-504 GCF_000754665.1 Bison bison bison | reverse complement strand
CATCTGGAGTGGAAGCAAAGAACCCCGCTCTGCTCTCGAATCGCGACGGGTATGTCTTGGAGCTCACTGGGTGGACTCAAGGGAGTCAAGCCTCATGAGGCTTTTGGAGGGAGGTCGTGAGATTGGTCTCTAGGCCATGCAGGAGACGAAGGCCCTCATCTCTCGATGACGGGGGAATCTCGGGGTTGTTCTCGAGCGGCGGCCCCAGTGTGCGGTTTCTCACGAGGTACGACGGCGAGGTCAGTGAGCCTCTCGTGGGGCGCCAGGGAAGTCGGGTCTCCATGCGAGTGGCAAGGGGGAGCGCGTCACTGCTCCCGAGCCATGGTAGGGGAATCTGGCCTCGAGACGTGTTGAAGAAGGTCTCTCGAGGTCTTTCTCGGGTTGAGGCAGTAAACCCTGGGTTCCCTCGACTTGTGCAGGTGACCTCAGGGGGCTTCTCATGGTGGCTTTGATAAGCCAGGGAAACTGGAGGTGGGAGGGGCCTCTCGGGACTCCACTGGGTTT
>NW_011413090.1:0-541 GCF_000754665.1 Bison bison bison | reverse complement strand
GTGTTTGTGTGCTTGGCTTTTTTTATTGCATAATATTTTCAAGGTTCACCCATATTGTAGCAGGTATCAGTACTTCATTCCTTTTTATTGCCACTGTATAAATATACTATGTCTTACTCATTCATTCATCAGTTGATAGTCATTGGGTTGTTCCCACCTTTTCACGATTATGAATAATGCTGCTGTGAACATTCGGGTACAAGTTTTTTTTTTTAAACTTTTAATTTTGTATTGGGATAGCCTGTTAACAATGTTGTGATAGTTTCAGGTGAACAGCAAAGGGACTCAGCCACGCACTGTACATGTGTTCATTCTGCCCTGAACTCCTCTCCCATCCAGGCTGGGAGAGAGCTACACAGTAGGTCTGAATAGCTCCCTGTGCTATACAGTAGGTCCTTGTTGATTATCCATTTTAGATATAGCAGTGTTCAGGTACAAGTTTTTACGTGGACATATGTTTTCTTTTTCCCCTATTCTCTTAGGCAGTTTTGATCCTTCTAGCTTTATTGAGATATAACTGACATATAGCAGTGTATGAATT
>NW_011413089.1:0-596 GCF_000754665.1 Bison bison bison | reverse complement strand
TTTCTAGAGTGAATTATAGTTCTATGAAAAATGCCATTGTAATTTTGATTGGGCTTGCATTGAATCTGTAGTTTTCTTTAGGTTGTCTGATTGTTGGGGGCCAGAGTGAGGTACTCCGCCCGTGGCAAAGGTCATGAGGAAGGAGGCTCGACATACGCAAAGGCGGGATTGAGCCTCAGGAGTCCCCCTGGAAATCCTCGAGCATCTACCCCCATAACCAGAGCCTGCCTACTTTACTACTTTGTGCTCTCACCTACACCTCTGACTTTACGGGGGGCTGTCCCCCACCACCTCTTTCGGAGAAGGAGTTAATTTAGAGCTCCAGTTAATAAAAACTCCTGGGCGTGACAAGAGTGTTTTAACCTACAAACTCCTCTGAAGGTTCTCTGGCCTGCCTGACAGGCTTGTCCAGCCCCATGTGATTGCTCACAGCCTCCCAACCGTGAGAGGCACGAGATGCTTTAAACCTTCTAAAAACAGGTTCCTTAGAAAAAGTTAGAAAACTATTAGTATAAGTATAATGGGCTGATTAGAAATTGTATTGGTGAAGGGTTTTTCATTTGTTGAGCCAATGTTTGTTGCTAAGTCTCCACATA
>NW_011413088.1:0-550 GCF_000754665.1 Bison bison bison | reverse complement strand
TCACCTCTGATTTCACTGGGGGCTGTCCCCCACCACCATCTCGCTCTCTCTGTCAAAGAGTTATCTTACAGCTCCAATTCTTCAAGTTCCTTTTCATTCTTCCCTTTAACTTCCAGCTGAGTCTCCATCTGGAGCTCGGAACCCACCACGCTTCCTAATTATCCCTGGGCTGCTAAGACCCACTCGAGAAGGTGTCTAGGGTGAGGCACCTTTCGCTATTCGAGAGGGCGCCTGCGGCCTACGTAAGTGGTGCAAACTTCTTGTCTTGAAGTTTGATTGGTCTTCCGCGTAAACCAAGCTCCTCAGTCTCTTTCTCCACCGAATTTTCCTACTGAGCTCTCCTCATACTATTCTTCTTGACATCTCTGATTAGCATATAAATAGTCGCCTAGGCCATCTCTCCTTCGAATACCCTGGATCAGTTGGGCTGGTCCCCGGCCGGTGGCGACCGAACAGGGACCTCAGGAGGCAATTCTCAAAGAGCTGAGCAGACACGAACCACGCAATCAGCAGGCAATAAGCATGGAGCTCAGCAGTGACGAATCGTGCT
>NW_011413087.1:0-524 GCF_000754665.1 Bison bison bison | reverse complement strand
TTCTTCCCTTTAACTTCCAGCTGAGTCTCCATCTGGAGCGCGGAACCCACCAGGCTTCCTAATTATGCCGGGGCTGCTAAGACCCACTCGAGAAGCTGTCTAGGGTGAGGCACCTTTCGCTATCCGAGAGGGCGCCTGCGGCCTACGTAAGTGGTGCAAATTTCTTGTCTTGAAGTTTGATTGGTCTTCCGCGTAAACCAAGCTACTCAGTCTCTTTTCTCCACCGAATTTTCCTACTGAGCTCTCCTCATACTATTATTCTTGACATCTCTGATTAGCATATAAATGTCGCCTAGGCCATCTCTCCTTCGAATACCCTGGATCAGTTGGGGCTGGTCCCCGGCAGGTGGCGACCGAACAGGGAACTCAGGAGGCAATACTCAAAGAGCTGAGCAGACACGAACCACGCAATCAGCAGGCAATAGCATGGAGCTCAGCAGTGACGAATCATGCTGCTCAACTGGCAATAATCAAGCACGTGACCAGGCAGGATCAGGCAGCTCAGCTGGCAATTGTCAAGCAGA
>NW_011413086.1:0-503 GCF_000754665.1 Bison bison bison | reverse complement strand
CGAAGGTAAGCTCCCCAAAGCAATCAGAGCCATCAGCCCTATTGCTCCCCGTTCTCGGAACAACTGGGTCACCAGCCCTCTTGTTCCCCCACGGAGCAGTTTGGGTGACCAGCCCTACTGCTCCTCCCTTGGAACAGTTTGGGCCATCAGCCTACTGTTCCTCCCCCGGAACAATCTGGGGTCACCAGCCCTATTGTTCTTCCAGTGTTCGGGACGGCTAGGACCCCACTCAAGGGTGCCGCGGACCCCCCTGTAGGATAGACAGGGCGAGAGGAGTGGGAAGTGTTGAAAGTGTTAAAAGAGTTAGACTTAGAGAGAGAAAACGGTTTCTGAAGTTAAAAGGCCAAAGAAGAGCCTGATCTTTTAAAAGCTAAAAGCTTTATCTTCTATTATACTTAATTTTCTGACGTGGGTAACACGAAACTAAGAATGGCAACTCTTTATACAAGTAATCTTGAAACTGTTAAAGAGGCTACTGTTAATTTAGATACTTGGGTGAAGGT
>NW_011413085.1:0-528 GCF_000754665.1 Bison bison bison | reverse complement strand
GCTCACCACACCTATAGAACTCTCTTCCCGGGACACAGATTTCTTCTCACGCAGAACTGTCATGAATCCGTTTTCATGGACATGTTCACACTGGATTTCAGCAGCCAGTGAGCTTGACTTTTGCATACAACACACAGAGAGAGAAGAAAGCTGAGAGAGAATGTTTTATATCCCAAAACAAAAAAATTCTGATTCAATAGAGTTGGAAAAAATCCACACATCCATTGCATGATTTTCTAAAACTTCATAGTGGGTATGTCAAGAGTTTGATAATTTTTAAGATATCTTGGTGGAACTCTTTGAATATACTCTTCAAGGTAATAATTAATTCCCTACAGAGAACACTCATTTAAAAAAGTCATGTTACCGAAGAGGAAAGAAAATACTAAAAAGCCAGGAGATCACCACATAAGCTAGCTGACAGTCAAATCTTTTGGAATTTATACAAGAAAATGAGGGCTTTGTGTGTAGGTCACTGATTAAGATTTTGATCTGCTAGATATGAGTCAGATAGCCATGTATTATTAC
>NW_011413084.1:0-526 GCF_000754665.1 Bison bison bison | reverse complement strand
CGCTCCCGCCGCCCGGTGAAACGGGAGGACAATCCATCCAGCCCACAGAGGCAATCCAAGCTGTCTAGAATTCAGGGATCCAACGAGGACTACGGAAAAGAAAGATGACCTGACCTAGGAGGGCCATGATATTCTATAGAACCGGACAAAGTTGGTTTCCAAGGAAACTTGATTCCTTGGAACCCGGAAAGCTGGTTCTTTTCATATGCAATTCCAAACCAGGAGCTCCTTCCCAAAGCCTGCCTGGCCGCCAGCCCCACCCCCCACTCCCCAGAAAAAACGGCTCAAAGAAATCTTTTCCATCTCAGGCGGAAAACTGGAAGATGTCTTGTCTTGTCTGTCTGGATTGATGTCTGTGTCAGTGTGAGCCTTGTGATTTTTGATAATAGTGCTCAAGTTCTGAGTTCTTATTTCAATGGTCTCAAGACAAGGCAGCCCTTGCAAACCCAACTGCTTCCAATACAAGAAAACTTTGACCTCAGGGAATGTCAGAGTCCCGTGAACTGGGAACTAGTCAATATGAAAT
>NW_011413083.1:0-516 GCF_000754665.1 Bison bison bison | reverse complement strand
CTTTGCCCCATTGTATATTCTTGCTCCCTTTGTCAAAAATTAGGTACCCATAGGTGGGTGGGTTCATCTCTGGGTTCTCTATCTTGTTCCATTGTTCTATATTTCTGTTTTTGTGCCAGTACCATACTGTCTTGATTACTGTAGCTTTGCAGTTTAGTCTGAAGTCAGGAAGGTTGATTCCTCCAGCTCTATTCTTCTTTCTGAAGACTGTTTTGGATATTCAGGGTCTCTTATGTCTCCATATGAATTGCGATTTTTTTTGTTCTAGTTCTGTGAAAAGTGCCATTGGTAATTTGATCAGGATTGCATTGAATCTGTTGATTGCACTTAGTAGTATAGTCATTTCAAAACAAACAGAGTTTTATTTGTATTTTTTTTTAGCTTTTACAAAATACTTTCACAAATTCTGAGGCTGACAGTAACCCTGTTGGAAGCAGGATGAGTGAAGCATCTAGAGCTCTGGTCCCTTGGCTCCAGAGCCAGTCCTCTGAACAGTGTAACATTGGATTTGAACAT
>NW_011413082.1:0-603 GCF_000754665.1 Bison bison bison | reverse complement strand
GAAGCCCTTTCCCGCTACAGCGTCTCAGGAGAAGTCCCACGTTAGGAATTGGAGGTCGAATCGGTACTTGGCACCCTTGATGCGCCCCCACAAAGTTCCCCGGCATCCCGGTCTCCCTGGAGAGGAACACCGAGGTTTTCCGGCCCCACTTCCTCTGAGCCCCTTCGACCCTCCTGATCTCCACAGGAGGGTCGACTCCCCTGCTTTGTCTGGAAGGGGTTCCCGACCTTCCGGTCGCACCTCAGGATGAGGCCGGTCTCACGACGACATTCCAGACGTGGCCTCGTGGGTGCTTCCACATTGCGAAGCACCCCGATTTCCCGGTCCCCACTTGGTAAGAACCCGATGCCCGGACACCTCTCCGAACTCCACCCTGTGAATGAAGTCAACACGAAGGGGCAGTGACTCGCCCGTGCATCGTCCGGAAAAGACCCCCAGGTTCCAAATACCGCTCGACAAGTGGCCTCTCTCCCCGGGGACACCTCAAGAGGCAAGCGGACTTCCATGCCTCAACCCAAGACGAGGCCTGACTCTCCTGTCCCCAGTCTGCAGAGACCCTGTGATCGGAGTCTGAAATCAGAGGAACCCTGAGGTTCCTGCCTC
>NW_011413081.1:0-520 GCF_000754665.1 Bison bison bison | reverse complement strand
GAGTATGTGTTGAGTGACACACCTGGTCCTCTTAAAAGAAAGTATAAATGAATGAATGGTTAAATCAATATTCATTGTCCAAAGCCGGTATTTCTTATTTTGAAAAACCATAATGGTATAAAAATCGCCCCCTCCCCATTCTGCTTGGAAAATTTGGCATCTGTGTTATTTACATGAATTATGCAGTCTTGAGTGGGAGAGCTGCTTACAGGCGACAAAGGATGAGGACCTCATTAGGAACTCCAGTGAGAACCTTATGAAAGGGAGATTTAGATTCTTTAACAAGCACCGAAATTAATTCCAAAGACAGCTTACGAGGTAATCAGTTGGTTTTTCCTTCGTGAATTTCCTTTCAGAAAAAAATCGTCTCCTTCATGTCCTTAGGGATCTGGCTGGCCACGGGCATTTGCTGCTCAGCAGCCACCTCAGTACAAACAAGACTGACTCGGCAGACTGCTGGCTGGTCCTGGGAGAGACGCTGCTATTTGTCAAAAGTGACATTAGAAGGAAGTCCGAGGAC
>NW_011413080.1:0-541 GCF_000754665.1 Bison bison bison | reverse complement strand
AGCTGAGTCTCCATCTGGAGCGCGGAACCCAGCACGCTTACTAATTATGCCTGGGCTGCTAAGACCCACTCGAGAAGGTGTCTAGGGTGAGGCACCTTTCGCTATTTGATAGGGCGCCTGTGGCCTACGTAAGTGGTGCAAACTTCTTGTCTTGAAGTTTGATTGGTCTTCCGCGTAAACCAAGCTACTCAGTCTCTTTTCTCCACCGAATTTTCCTACTGAGCTCTCTTCATACTATTATTCTTGACATCTCTGATTAGCATATAAATAGTCGCCTAGGCCATCTCTCCTTCGAATACCCTGGATCAGTTGGGGCTGGTCCCCGGCAGGTGGCGACCGAACAGGGACCTCAGGAGGCAATACTCAAAGAGCTGAGCAGACACGAACCACGCAATCAGCAGGCAATAAGCATGGAGCTCAGCAGTGACGAATCATGCTGCTCAACTGGCAATAATCAAGCACGTGACCAGGCAGGAATGACGCAGCTCAGCTGGCAATTGTACAAGCAGATGAGCCGACAGGAATCACGCAGCTCAGATGG
>NW_011413079.1:0-524 GCF_000754665.1 Bison bison bison | reverse complement strand
CCTTGTTCACCGAAACTTGGTCTCACCATGTCGTTCTTTCTCTTACCTTCTGGCTGAATTATTCAGCCTCTTTTCTCCACTGAATTTCCTCACTGAGCTATCCTCATTCTATTACTCTTTATGTCCTTAATTAACATTTAATTAAGCAGTTGTTTCCTGATCTTCGCCTAGGCCGTCTCTCCTTCGAATACCCTGGATCAGCCGGGGCTGGTCCCCGGCACCCTACCATGGATCGAGAGCAATGACCCCCTGCCCCTCGCCACTCGCATGAAGACCCGACTTCCCTGGCGCCCCAAGAGAGGCTCACTGACCTCGCCGTCGTACCTCGAGAGAAAGCGCACACTGGGGCCGCCGCTCGAGAACAACCCCGAGATTCCCCGTCATCGCGAGATGAGGGCCTTCGTCTCCTTCATGGCATAGAGACCAATCTCGGAACCTCTCTCCAAACGCCTCAGTAGGCTTGACTCCCTTTAGTCCACCCTGTGAGCTCCAAGAGATACCCGTCGCGACTCGAGAGCAGAGCG
>NW_011413078.1:0-586 GCF_000754665.1 Bison bison bison | reverse complement strand
AGAAGTGGCTCTGAGGAAGTGGTGCCGGAAAACCTCAGTGTTCCTCTCGAGGGAGACCGGGATGCCGGGGAACTTTGTGGGTCGCATCAAGGGTGCCAAGTACCGTTTCGACCTCCAATAACTAACGTGGGACTTCTCCTGAGACACTGTAGCGGGAAAAGGCTTCATCTTGCCCTGACGGGGAAACAACGTGGATTTTCTCGAGTTGCGGCAGGATTCTCGAGTTACGACGGGAAATTCAGGATGCCTCTTGTGTTGTCCCAGGGAAGTCCAATCTTCCATTCGAGTTGCGAAGGAAAGCTGGGGATTGCTCTCGAGTGACTGCAGGGCCAATAGACCTCATCTAGGCTTGTGTCCAGAAGCCAGTGTTCCTCTCCAGGGGCGAAAGGGATCTCGGGGTTGCATTCCAGACGCACCCGGGGAGACAGGCATGCATCTCGAGTGGAAGCAAAGAACCCCATCTGCTCTCGAGTCGCGATGGGTATCTCTTGGAGCTAACTGGGTGAATAATGGGATCCAGCCTCCTGAGGCGTTTGGAGAGAGGTCGAGAGATGGTCTCTAGGCCATACAGGAGACGAAAGGCCCT
>NW_011413077.1:0-551 GCF_000754665.1 Bison bison bison | reverse complement strand
CTCTTCTCTCTTCTGCCCACCTCCTTCCCTCAGGCTTTCTCTCTATTCTCCGTCCTCTGGAAATTGTCTTTCCCCTTTTCGTACATGTGCAGGGACATTAACTCATCTCATCTTATTCCAGAGTTATCTAGTACTTCTGTTATGTCTTCTTTGACATCTTTAACCAGTGGGCATCTCTAAAAAGCTACATTTGTGCTCAGAAATCTCTTATCCCTGAAGATCCTCAGGAGGGCTAAGCAGTACCAGAGCAGAGACAGAAGGAGAAACTGTAATAGAGGAAGAGGACCAAAAATGGAAAATCAACATTTACATTGACAGGACAACCTATTTATTAAGAATCTCTTCTGTGTCCGGTACTATGCTGTAAGTGGAAAAGTGCTCTGAACTAAGGATTATCTTTTTCTTGAAGTGGTGTTTTAGACTTAAAAATTAGATATTAACTTCTTCATAAATAAAAAAAAATCCTTAGATGAGTTCCTATTTAAATTAAAACTAGCCTAAGGTGTAGGCATTCCTGCACTAATCAAGCCTGTGTTGGTGGTTTCTCTAGA
>NW_011413076.1:0-507 GCF_000754665.1 Bison bison bison | reverse complement strand
AGGGCCTTGGTCTCCTGTATGGCCTAGAGACCAATCTCTCGACCTCTCTCCAACGCCTCAGGAGGCTTGTCCACCCAGTGAGCTTCAAGAGATACCCGTCGCGACTCGAGAGCAGGGCGGGGTTCTTTGCTTCCACTCGAGATGGATGCCTGTCTCCCCGGGTGCGTCTGGAATGCAACCCCGAGATCCCTTTCGCCCCTGGAGAGGAACACTGGCTTCTGGACACAAGCCTAGATGAGGTGTGTTGGCCCTGCAGTAACTCGAGAGCAATCCCCAGCTTTCCTTCGCAACTCGAATGGAAGATTGGACTTCCCTGGGCCAACACAAGAAGCATCCTGAATTCCCCGTCGTAACTCGAGAATCCTGCCACAACTCGCGAAAATCCACGTGGTTCCCCCGTCATCGCAAGATGAAGCCCTTTCCCGCTACAGTGTCTCAGGAGAAGTCCCACGTTAGGTATTGGAGGTCGAAACGGTACTTGGCACCCTCGATGCGACCCACAAAGTT
>NW_011413075.1:0-545 GCF_000754665.1 Bison bison bison | reverse complement strand
GATACAGCGTCTCAGGTGAAGTCCCACGTTAGGTATTGGAGGTCGAAACGGTACTTGGCACCCTTGATGCGACCCACAAAGTTGCCCGGCATCCCGGTCTCCCTCGAGAGGAACACCGAAGTTTTCCGGCACCACTTCCTCAGAGCCCCTTCTACCCTCCTGATCTGGACAGGAGGTTCGACTCCCCTGCTTTGTCTAGAAGGGGTTCCCGACCTCCGGTCGCACCTCAGGATGAGGCCGGTCTCATGACGACATTCCAGACGTGGCCTCGTGGGTGGTTCCACATTCCGAAGGACCCCGATTTCCCGGTCCCCTCTTGATAAGAACCCGATGCCCGGACACCTCTTGGAACTCCACCCTGTGAATGAAGTCAACAAGAATGGGCAATGACTCGTCCGTGCATCGTCGGGAAAAGACCCCAGGTTCCAAATACCGCTCGACAAGTGGCCTGTCTCCCGGGAACACCTCGAGAGGCAAGCGGAGTTCCATGCCTCAACCCAAGACGAGGCTTGACTCTCATTTCCCAAGTCTGCAGGGACCCTGGG
>NW_011413074.1:0-565 GCF_000754665.1 Bison bison bison | reverse complement strand
GTGGACAATTACAGTATCTGGAGAGATTTAAATCATGTTTCTCTAGTGCCCATGGGGCTGAAAGCATTGAGGTTCCATCTGGCAGCCTTTCTTCTTGATTTTTAGTCTCTCTAAAACGCAAAGCAGACACACTAGTCAACAAAAACAAGTTACAAGCACTCTGAATGACAATCACGATTTTACCTGTTTGAATAAAAATTGGACAGCTACCAAATATAGAATATATATGTAAAATTTGAAAGTGGAGTTTTATATTATGTAGACAACACAAACATATGTGTACATGGTACTATACTGTGTACTATACACATGATACAGAGAAGGCAATGGCACCCCACTCCAGTACTCTTGCCTGGAAAATCCCATGGACGGAGGAGCCTGGTAGGCTGCAGTCCATGGGGTCACTAGAGTCGGACACGACTGAGCGACTTCCCTTTCACTTTTCACTTTCATGCATTGGAGAAGGAAATGGCAACCCACTCCAGTGTTCTCGCCCGGAGAATTCCAGGGACGGGGGAGCCTGGTGGGCTGCCGTCTATGGGGTCGCACAGAGTCGGACACGACT
>NW_011413073.1:0-504 GCF_000754665.1 Bison bison bison | reverse complement strand
TTCCCACATTTTGAGGTTTTGTTTTTTTTTTTTAATCATCAGTCAGTTAAGTTCAGTTGCTCAGTCGTATCTGACTCTTTGTGAGCCCATAAACTGCAGCACGCCAGGCCTCCCTGTCCATCACCAACTCCTGGAATTTACCCAAACCCATGTCCATCAAGTCGGTGATGCCATTCAACCATCTCATCCTCTGTCGTCCCGTTCTCCTCCTGCCCTCAATCTTTCCCAGCATCAGGGTCTTTCCCAATGAGTCAACTCTTTGCAGCAGGTGGCCAAAGTACTGGAGTTTCAGCTTTAGCATCAGTCCTTCCAAAGAATCCCAGGGCTGATCTCCTTTAGGATGGACTTGTTGGATCTCCTTGCAGTCCAAGGGACTCTCAAGAGTCTTCTCCAACACCACAGTTCAAAAGCATCAATTCTTCGGCGCTCAGCTTTCTCACAGTCCAACTCTCACATTCATACATGACCACTGGAAAAACTATAGCCTTGACTAGATGGACCTTT
>NW_011413072.1:0-512 GCF_000754665.1 Bison bison bison | reverse complement strand
CTCCTCCTGCCCCTAATCCTTCCCAGCATCGGAGTCTTTTCCAGTGAGTCAATCTTCGCATGAGGTGGTCAAAGTATTGGAATTTCAGCTTTATCATCATTCCTTCCAAAGAACACCCAGGACTGATTTCCTTTAGAATGGACTGGTTGGATCTGCTTGCAGTCCAAGGGACTCTCAAGAGTCTTCTCCAACACCACAATTCAAAAGCATCAATTCTTTGGCAGTCAGCTTTCTTCACAGTCCAACTCTCACATCCATACATGACCACTGGAAAAACCATAGCCTTGACTAGACGGACCTTTGTGGCAAAGTAATGTCTCTGCTTTTGAATATGCTATCTAGGTTGGTCATAACTTTCCTTCCAAAGAGTAAGGATCTTTTAATTTCATGGCTGCAGTCACCATCTGCAGTGATTTTGGAGTCCAAAAAAAAATGAGGTCTGACACTGTTTCCACTGTTTCCCTCTATTCCCATGAAGTGATGGGACCAGATGCCATGATCTTCGTTTTCTG
>NW_011413071.1:0-552 GCF_000754665.1 Bison bison bison | reverse complement strand
CTATAGGTTCTCAAAGGATCTGCCTGTGATGTATCATTAGAGTCGTCTCAGTGAAAGCAGGAACTCTGTGTCTTCTTCTCTCTGCCTTCTATTCCCTGAAACTTATTCCATGCCTCCTAGCTCATCGTAGGTGCTCAGTATTTACTTAGTGTGTGAAAGACAGAAAAGCTCTTGGAAGCCTCAAGGGGTCACTTGGCTCGGCACTTTTGATCTCTTTGTATATTTGGCGAGTCAATTCTTTCCTTTCCTGGGTTGATGGGTACACTATATTCGAGGCACAATCTAAGGCATGAAGACATATCCATACATAGAGGGGCTTGCTTTCAAGGAACTCGTACAGCAGATTTCTACAAGTTAGGGCTTTTCAAATGCTCTAGAAGAATGTGAACGTTCAGTAGGCTCCATTTTCATTTCAAAGAAAGATCGTTTGACTTCCATAGCAAAGGTGGAGACCGTCCAACGTTGAGTCCAATACTTATACCTTGACCATTTCAGGCAAGTCTTGTGGTTCCTTCTGGAGGTGTGCGGCTCTTGCAGAAATGTGAAGATCTT
>NW_011413070.1:4712-5202 GCF_000754665.1 Bison bison bison | reverse complement strand
TTTCGTCACTGCTGAGCTCCATGCTTATTGCCTGCTGATTGCGTGGTTCGTGTCTGCTCAGCTCTTTGAGTATTGCCTCCTGAGGTCCCTGTTCGGTCGCCACCTGCCGGGGACCAGCCCCAACTGATCCAGGGTATTCGAAGGAGAGATGGCCTAGGCGACTATTTATATGCTAATCAGAGATGTCTAGAATAATAGTATGAGGAGAGCTCAGTAGGAAACTTCGGTGGAGAAAAGAGACTGAGTAGCTTGGTTTACGCGGAAGACCAATCAAACTTCAAGACAAGAAGTTTGCACCACTTACGTAGGCCGCAGGCGCCCTCTCGAATAGCGAAAGGTGCCTCACCCTAGACACCTTCTCGAGTGGGTCTTAGCAGCCCAGGCATAATTAGTAAGCGTGGTGGGTTCCGCGCTCCAGATGGAGACTCAGCTGGAAGTTAAAGGGAAGAATGACAAGGAACTTTATGAATTGGAGCTGTAAGTTAACTCT
>NW_011413070.1:0-304 GCF_000754665.1 Bison bison bison | reverse complement strand
CAGGGCCTGCTGAGCTGCGTGATTGCTGTCTGCTCATCTGCTTGACAATTGCCAGCTGAGCTGCACGATTCCTGCCTGTCATCTCCTTGAAAATTGCCAGCTGTGCTGCGTAATTCCTGCCTGCTCATCTACTTGATTATTGCCAGCTGAGCAGCATGATTCCTCCCAGCTGAGTTCCATGATTACTGCCTGCTGACTGATTCCTGCCTACTCAGCTCTTTGTTCATTGCCTCCAGAGGCACATGATCAGTGTATGACACCAAACATGATCAGCACATGATCAGTCACATGATCAACGCATGAT
>NW_011413069.1:0-516 GCF_000754665.1 Bison bison bison | reverse complement strand
CTGCACCACCAAACCAGCTCTCCAACAAATACTAGAGGATATTCTCTAGACAGGAAACACAAAAATGGTGTATACATTCGAACCCCAAACAATAAAGTAAATGGCAACGGGATCATACTTATCAGTAATTACCTTAAACATAAATGGGTTGAATGCCCCAACCAAAAGACAAAGACTGGCTGAATGGATACAAAAACAAGACCCCTACATATGTTGTCTACAGGAGACCCACCTCAAAACAGGGGACACATACAGACTGAAAGTGAAGGGCTGGAAAAAGATTTTCCATGCAAATAGGGACCAAAAGAAAGCAGGAGTAGCAATACTCATATCAGATAAAATAGACTTTAAAACAAAGGCTGTGAAAAGAGACAAAGAAGGTCACTACATAATGATCAAAGGATAAATCCAAGAAGAAGATATAAAAATTATAAATATATATGCACCCAACACGGGAGCACAGCAGTATGTAAGACAAATGCTAACAAGTATGAAAGGAGAAATTAACAATAACAC
>NW_011413068.1:0-503 GCF_000754665.1 Bison bison bison | reverse complement strand
CTTAAAAAGTGAGTTCAGAAAATTAATGAAGCAAACAAACAGAAACCATAAGAAGAAGCAAAAATAAGCCGTGAATGGGGGAAGAATTTGATTTCAAAGTTAACACATTATAATATTCAAAATGTATTGTTTTCAAGAAAAAACCATGAGGTATCATTGGAAAAAACTTTGATGCTGGGAGGGATTGGGGGCAGGAGGAGAAGGGGACGACAGAGGATGAGATGGCTGGATGGCATCATTGAGCCGATGGCCGTGTGTCTGGGTGAACTCCGGGAGTTGGTGATGGACAGGGAGGCCTGGGGTGATGCAATTCATAGGGTCGCAAAGAGTCAGGCATGACTGAGTGACTGAACTGAACTGAACTGATGCAATGAAAAAAAGTAGAGAAAAAGGAGATTAATAGAAACTGTACAAGAGGAAGCCCAGATATTGAACTTACTAAACAAAGACCTTAAATCAGCCATTTAAATATTATGAAAGAGGTAAGGGAAACCATGTACAAA
>NW_011413067.1:3591-4170 GCF_000754665.1 Bison bison bison | reverse complement strand
CCTGAATAGGTTTTTCTGGCCACATGTGATTGTTCAGAGCCTCCCAACTGTGAGAGGCAGGAGATGTTCTAAACTGTCTAAACACAGATTCTTTTGAGTAGTTAAAAGATTGATTAGAAATTGTATTGGTGAATGTTTTTTCACTTGTTGGGCCATTGTTTACTGCTAAGGTTCCATATCCCTTACCTGCTGTGTCCCTGGCAGTGTATTGATTAATATAATTGGTGTAAGTAGTAGCTTTAATGTTTGTAACCTGGGACCCTTGAGTTAATTCTTTTTCTTGTTATAGCCCACCACACCTTTGCTCTGTAGGAATGCAACTTTATCTAATGCTTTTTTGGAGGGTGGCTCCTGACCAACCACCTTTAGAGAAAAATAAGTTTTCTGAAGAAAAGGTCTTAAAATGTTAACAGGCCTCCGGGCCAGAAGATGATGCAAATCACCGAAGCTTTTCATATGATAAGTTTGCAGGAAGAAAGCCTGGTTTGCTGCAAGACTCTACCCCTTCCCCCATTATCCTCTATGCATAACTTAAGGTATAAAAACTACTTTAGAAAAATAAAGTAGCGGGCCTTGTTC
>NW_011413067.1:0-411 GCF_000754665.1 Bison bison bison | reverse complement strand
ATCGAGCTTCAGGAGTCCCCCTGGAAATTCTCGAGCATATACCCCCAAAACCAGAGTCTGCCTACTTTCTGCTTGTGCTTTCACCTAAACCTCTGACCTTACGGGGGGCTCTCCCCCACTACCTCTCTCTGAAAAAAGAGTTAGCTTACAGTTCCAGTTAATAATTCCTGGGTGTGACAGTGTTTAACCTACAAACTCCTTTGGAAAGCCTCTAGCCTGCCTGAATAGGTTTTTCCGGCCACATGTGACTGTTCAGAGCCTCCCAACTGTGAGAGGCAGGAGATGTTCTAAACTGTCTAAACACAGATTCTTTTGAGTAATTAAAGATTGATAGAATTGTATTGGTGAATGGTTTTTCACTTGTTGGGCCATTGTTTGCTGCTAAGTTTCCATATCCCTTACCTGCTGTGT
>NW_011413066.1:0-500 GCF_000754665.1 Bison bison bison | reverse complement strand
TATGTTGAATAGTAGTGGTGAAAGTGAGCACCCTTGTCTTGTTCCTGACTTTAGGGGAAATGCTTTCAATTTTTCACCATTGAGAATAATGTTTGCTGTGGGTTAGTCATATGTAGCTTTTATTATGTTGAGGTATGTTCCTTCTATTCCTGCTTTCTGGAGAGTTTTTATCATAAATGGATGTTGAATTTTGTCAAAGGCTTTCTCTGTATCTATTGAGATAATCATATGGCTTTTATTTTTCAATTTGTTAATGTAGTGTATTACACTTGATTGATTTGCGGGTATTGAAGAATCCTTGCATCCCTGGGATAAAGCCCACTTGGTCTTGGTGTATGATCTTTTTAATGTGTTGTTGGATTCTGATTGCTAGAATTTTGTTAAGGATTTTTGCATCTATGTTCATCAGTGATAGTGGCCTGTAGTTTTCTTTTTTTGTGGTCATCTTTGTCAGGTTTTGGGATTAGGGTGATGGTGGCCTCATAGAATGAGTTTGGAAG
>NW_011413065.1:0-536 GCF_000754665.1 Bison bison bison | reverse complement strand
CACACAATTTTTTACGTCAGAAAATAATATGCTTTTCGGTTTTCCTCAGCCATTAAAAAGTGTAGGCTCTAAAATTAAAAAAAAAGAAAAAGAAGTAAAGCTCATTCTCAGCTCACTAGGCTGCTGCTAAGTCGCTTCAGTCCCGTCTGACTCTGTGCGACCCCATAGACAGCAGCCCACTAGGCTCCTCTGTCCCTGGGATTCTCCAGGCAGGAATACTGGAGTGGGTTGCCCTTCCCTTCTCCAATGCATGAAAGTGAAAAGTGAAAGTGAAATCGCTCAGTCGTGCCCGACTCTTAGCGACCGCATGCGCTGCAGCCTACCAGGCTCCTCCGTCCATGGGATTTTCCAGGCAAGAGTACTGGAGTGGGTTGCCGTTGTCTTCTTGGCTCAGCTCACTCTAGCTGTGCAAAATCGGGGGCAGGCTGCCCTGCATTGAGCAAAATGGAATTCCAAGAGAAGGGGCGTCAAGATCCAGGTGTACGGTCAAGTTTCTTAAGCAAGGGGCAGGTCACCCCTGAGGGCTGTGAGTGCTA
>NW_011413064.1:4193-4655 GCF_000754665.1 Bison bison bison | reverse complement strand
GAGTCTGAAATCAGATGAACCCTGAGGTTCCTGCCTCAACTGGAGATGAGGCCTTCTTCCAATGCACCAAACCCAGTGGAGTGCCGAGAGGCCCCTCCCACGCCAGTTTTCCTGACTTCTCAGAGCCACCATGAGAAGCCCCCTGAGGTCACCTGCACAAGTCGAGGAACCCCAGGGTTTCCTGCCTCAACCCGAGAAAGACCTCGAGAGACCTTCTTCAACACGTCTCGAGGCCAGATTCCCCTACTATGACTTGAAACCAATGACGTGCTCCCCCTCGCCATTCGCATGGAGACCCGACTTCCTTAGCGCCCCACGAGAGGCTCACTGACCTCGCCGTCGTACCTCGCGAGAAACCGCACACTGGGGCCGCCGCTCGAGAACAACCCCGAGCCTCTCCCGTCCTCGCGACTTGAGGGCCTTCGTCTCCTGTATGGCCTAGAGACCAATCTCTCGACCTCT
>NW_011413064.1:0-356 GCF_000754665.1 Bison bison bison | reverse complement strand
ATATTGAGTGCATATTGCATATTGCATATTGAGTGCGGCACTTTCCACAGCATCATCTTTCAGGATCTGGAATAGCTCAACTGGAATTCTATCACTGCTGGGAGCCAGTGAGGTACTCCGCCCATGACAAAGGTCATGAGGAAGGAGGCTCGGCATACGCAAAGGCGGGATCGAGCTTCAGGAGTCCCCCTGGAAATTCTCGAGCATATACCCCCAAAACCAGAGTCTGCCTACTTTCTGCTTGTGCTTTCACCGAAACCTCTGACTTTACGGGGGGCTCTCCCCCACTACCTCTCTCTGAAAAAAGAGTTAGCTTACAGTTCCAGTTAATAATTCCTGGGTGTGACAGTGTTTAA
>NW_011413063.1:0-592 GCF_000754665.1 Bison bison bison | reverse complement strand
GACCTAATTGATATCTATAGGACATTTCATCCCAAAACAATGAATTTCACCTTTTTATCAAGCACACATAGAACCTTCTCCAGGATAGATCACATCCTGGGCCATAAAGCTAGCCTTGGTAAATTCAAAAAAATAGAAATCATTCCAAGCATCTTTTCTGACCACAATGCAGTAAGATTTAGATCTCAATTATAGGAGAAACACTTTAAAAATTCCAACATATGGAGGCTGAACAACACGCTGCTGAATAACCAACAAATCACAGAACAAATCAAAAAAGAAATCAAAATTTGCATAGAAACGAATGAAAATGAAAACACAACAACCCAAAACCTGTGGGACACGGTAAAAGCAGTCCTAAGGGGAAAGTTCATAGCAATACAGGCACACCTCAAGAAACAAGAAAAAAGTCAAATAAATAACCTAACTCTACACCTAAAGCAACTAGAAAAGGAAGAAATGAAGAACCCCAGGGTTAGTAGAAGGAAAGAAATCTTAAAAATTAGAGCAGAAATAAATGCAAAAGAAACAAAAGAGACCATAGCAAAAATCAACAAAACCAAAAGCTGGTTCTTTGAAAGGATAAATAAAA
>NW_011413062.1:4629-4995 GCF_000754665.1 Bison bison bison | reverse complement strand
CTTTCCATTTTTGTATTTGATGACTAAAAACATAGAATCTGTCCATAAAACTGTATCATTTTCATGTCCATTTATTTTAGATTAACTACATAGAAACCTGTAAATGGATCAAATAATAGTTAATTCCCAGTTAAATTCTCTGTTTGATGGGCAGTGTAACCACAATTATATTAATCCCTTAAGCCACAAATAGGTCTTCTGATTTTTAATCTGTTGCGGGTAATTACAAACCCTTGCTACTCAAATCATAATCTAAAGATAATAGCAGCATCACTACTCTATGGAATTGTATAAGCAGGTTATTAGCTTATCTCTTCACTACTGAGTTACACTCAGAGTTTTAACAAAATACGTATGTGTTTTTGG
>NW_011413062.1:0-566 GCF_000754665.1 Bison bison bison | reverse complement strand
GGAAGGAAGAGCCACTGAAAAAATTCGAGAAAATGTTGCATGCAGTGTATTTTGTCCTTACTCTTTGTCACTGGTGTGTATTTGTGTGTGTGTATTTCCTGCAAATTTAGATACTACCCTTGCTTTTTTAACAATGTGCTTTGAATATATCCTCTGTAGTAAGATGAAATGAATTTCAGGGCTAGTTCATTAAAGTCAATACAATTATACTCGTTTGTAGTGAGAGACCATTCATCAAGTAATTTCTGAAACACATTTCTTCTGAGAATTTATACGGAATACACATTTAGCTGGTTTCTCTAAAATAAAAACAGGGGAGTAAACCCTCAGAGGGTTTCATTTCACTTTGCTAGAGTTTTCTTTCCCAAGTTTATAAGCTGAGTGTATACATAAATAAATCCAAGAAAAACTTCACCGATGTGGTCTGTGGTGTTTCATCTGTGGAGGTCCTCAACCCTTATATGCTGAATGTATTTGAGATAGAGGATTAGTTTTAGTATGCTGAAGAAAAAACTTGAGAAGTTGACTTCATGGATAAACAAAACTTCCTGGATAGTTAATCTTTT
>NW_011413061.1:0-515 GCF_000754665.1 Bison bison bison | reverse complement strand
GGGTCGCAAAAGAATCGAACACGACTTACTGACAAAACAAGGCCTCAAGGCTATGGCTTTGGCTGAGGAGGCAACGCTAGATCAAGGTGGCAGCACGGTTTAGGCAACAAATATTACGAAAGAAACGGCAACCCACTCCAGTGTTCTTGCCTGGAGAATCCCAGGGACGGGGGAGGCCTGGTGGGCTGCCGTCTATGGGGTCGCATAGAGTCGGACACGACTGAAGCGACTTAGCAGCAGCAGCATTACGAAGATTGGCCTAGAGGTGGCGCGCTTCCGCAGGTAGAAGCGTAGCGTGGAGACGTTCCGCGCGCAGAAAGGCCATCAGTACGCAGGCGCAGAGGACCCAAGGCGCGGCTTAATATCTTGCGGAGGGATAATTTGCGAAGAGAAGGCGTGTCCTCAATCAAATTACCTCTCATTGATTTGCCTCTGTCTCTGAGGGCGTGGCCCCTTCTCGGAATCAGGGCCGGCAGAACCTAGTTCTCTCGCAGTTTGTAGGCGTAGCTTAGGGC
>NW_011413060.1:0-511 GCF_000754665.1 Bison bison bison | reverse complement strand
GGCATTGTGCTCCAAACCTGGGACCAAAGTACTGCCCGGAGCTCACTGATCATGGGCTGGTTCCCCTGCGCTGCGGCTGGGCTACGGAGCCCAAACTCACAGGGGAAGCCCGCACAGCACATCCACCTGCCTCTAGGCGGGAGGACAGCTCAGGGAAGGCCCGGTCTGGCAGGCGCTTTCTGGGCACAAACGGAGCACCACTCTGGCTGTGGAGCTGCCTCCCCAAGCCAGGGGCACCGGGACCCTGATTCCCTCCGTGCGGCGCTCAGTCTGGGCGGGGAAGCACCAGCTTGGGAATGCAGCCTGGGGCGCTTCCTTTCCCTCGGAAAGAGCTCTCCCTGCGGAAGGCTTTGGCAGTGTTCACATCCCCAGCCCCTAAGCCCTCTGCAAGGACGCCTGGCTCCTAGGTCCGAAGGGAAGTCGAGAGCTGAGCTGAGGCACCAGTCAGGCACCGGTCACGTCTCCCACACCTCCCGCAGCCCTGCCTCCGTTCCCGGGCGCGAACGCTAGA
>NW_011413059.1:0-588 GCF_000754665.1 Bison bison bison | reverse complement strand
CCTGGTAGGCTACAGTCCACGGGGTCGCAAAGAGTCGGACACGACTGAGCGACTTCACTTTCACTTCCTATCTTTAAAAAAAGTTTTGTGGTCATGATGTATCATTGGTATTAGACACACCCACTTACCATAAACAATAAAAAAAAAAACCTAGGACAGAATAGTGTTGGTTGAATAAGCAATTATAGTCAAGAAGGTAAAAGAATGTTCCTCTTGGAACTACCAGGAATCAGTACTGAGTTACGGCTGGAGACTGAAATAACGGATCGGGACAAGTGAAAGCCTTGGTAGGCTACAGTCCATGGGGTCGCGAAGAGTCGGAAACGACTGAGCAACTTCACTTTCACTTTCACTTTTCAGTTATGCTCAATTTATAGACTAACCCCTTGGAAACTTAACAACTCAACTGGATTTAAAGAGAAATAAAGGATGATATGAAGAGGAGGTGGAACTGGCAGAGGAGCAGTAGCAGCCTTAGTGGATGAATATTGGGATAATAAGATTCCTTGTCATATAAAACTATTTTTAATACAAAAAAATAAGAGACTTAATCAATACCCAAACTGAATCAATCACTAGGGCTGCTAC
>NW_011413058.1:0-536 GCF_000754665.1 Bison bison bison | reverse complement strand
TGCCTGGAGAATCCCAGGGACGGGGGAGCCTGGTGGGCTGCAGTCTATGGGGTTGCACAGAGTCGGACATGACTGAAGCAACTTAGCAGCAGCAGCAGCAGCAGGAAAATAATATTTATTGAGGCTATGTGGTATAGACTCATGGATTATCTAATTTAATCCTCACAAATATGCTATGAATTAGGCACTGTTATTAAAATTCCACTCTACAAATGATGAGGTCAAGTCTCAGACAGATAAGTAAATTGCTTAAGACCACACAGCTAGTAAGTGACAAGTCAGGTGGATCTTGGTCTATTTGATTTGAAGTCTATGCTCTTAAACAGTAAAGGCTGCCCCAGCCCCTGAAGAGGGATTCCTGTGTCAAGTGCATGCCTGGCAGGATGCCTGCTGGACGAGGACTGGGCAGGTTGTTTAACAAGGGTACTGACCTGGGGAAGGAATGAGGTCACATTCCAGGAGGCTGAGGCAAGGCAGTACACGCATCATTTCAAAAGACCCACTCTCTTGGGGAAAAACTAGCAGGGTTGGTTATC
>NW_011413057.1:0-574 GCF_000754665.1 Bison bison bison | reverse complement strand
CTAATCAGTGAATTTAGCAATGTTGCAGGATACAAAATCAATACACAGAAATCACTTGCATCCCTATACACTAACAATGAAAAATCAGGAAAAGAAATTAAGGAATCAATCCTATTGACCATTGCAACAAAAAGAATAAAATATATAGGAATAAACCTACCCAAGGAGACAAAAGAACTGTATCCTGTATACAGAAAATTATAAGACACTGATGAAAGAAATCAAAGATTAAAAAAACAGGTGGAGAGATATTCCATGTTCCTGGGTAGGAAGAATCAATATTGTGAAAATGACTATACTACCAGATGCAATATACAGATTTAATGTGATCCCTATCGAATTACCAATGGCATTTTTCACAGAACTAGAACAAAAATTTCACAATTCATTTGGAAACACAAAGACCCCGAATAGCCAAAGCAGTCTTGAGAAAGAAGAATGGAGCTGGAGGAATCACCCTTCCTGACTTCAGGTAATACTACAAAGCTACAGTCATCAAGACAGCATGGTACTGGCACAAAAACAGAAATATAGACCAATGGAAAAAGATCCAGAAATAAATTCATGCATCTAT
>NW_011413056.1:0-531 GCF_000754665.1 Bison bison bison | reverse complement strand
GGGTTCTCAAGGCAAGAATACTGAAGTGGTTTGCCATTCCCTTGGCCAGTGGACCACATTCTGTCAGATCTCTCCAGCATGACCCGCCCATCTTGGGTTGCCCCACGGGCATGGCTTAGTTTCATTGAGTTAGACAAGGGAAGCCCCTTTTAAATTAGTGTTTAAATGGCTTCATTGCTTTACATAATGGAAGACAATTATTTTAAAAGGACGTTTTCTTATAAAATTGTGATAATGGTATGTGTTAAATCCAATGGATGGATTTACAAGATTAAACAAAGTACGTGAAAGTTCTTTAAACAGTGCCTGACATGTAAGATCTCAGTATTTGGTTACTTAGTGTGATTATCCTAAGTGGAAATGAGTTCTGGGAAACACTGCGGTATATCATCCTTCAGTTCAGTTCAATTCAGTTGCTCAGTTCTGTCTGACTCTTTGCTACCCCATGAACTGCAGCACACCAGGCCTCCCTGTCCATCACCAATTCTGGAATTTAGTGAAACTCATGTCTGTTGAGTCGGTGATGCCATC
>NW_011413055.1:0-513 GCF_000754665.1 Bison bison bison | reverse complement strand
ACGATGCACGGGCGAGTCACTACCCCTTCGTGTTGACTTCATTCACAGGGTGGAGTTCGAAGAGGTGTCCGGGCATTGGGTTCTTATCAAGAGGGGACCGGGAAATCGGGGTCCTTCGGAATGTGGAACCACCCACGAGGCCACGTCTGGAATGTCGTCGTGAGACCGGCCTCATCCTGAGGTGCGACCGGAAGGTCGGGAATCCCTTCCAGACAAAGCAGAGGAGTCGACCCTCCTGTCCAGATCAGGAGGGTAGAAGAGGCTCAGAGGAAGTGGTGCCGGAAAACTTCGGTGTTCCTCTCGAGGGAGACCGGGATGTCGGGGCACTTTGTGGGTCGCATCAAGGGTGACAAGTACCGTTTCGAACTCCAATTCCTAAAGTGGGACTTCTCCTGAGACGCTGTAGCGGCACAGGGCAACATCTTGTGATGACGGGGGAACCACGTGGTTTTTCTCGAGGTGTAGCAGGATTCTCGAATTACGACGGGGAATTCAGGATGCCTCTTGTGTTGG
>NW_011413054.1:3782-4487 GCF_000754665.1 Bison bison bison | reverse complement strand
TTCCTCTGAGCCCCTTCTACCCTCCTGGTCTCTACAGGAGGGTTGACTCCCCTGCTTTGTCTGGAAGGGGTTCCCGACCTTCCGGTCGCACCTCAGGATGAGGCCGGTCTCACGACGACATTCCAGACGTGGCCTCGTGGGTGCTTCCACGTTGCGAAGCACCCCGATTTCCCGGTCCCCTCTTGATAAGAACCCGATGCCCGGACACCTCTCCGAACTCCACCCTGTGAATGAAGTCAACACGAAGGGGCAATGACTCGTCCGTGCGTCGTCTGGAAAAACCCCCAGGTTCCAAACACAGCTCGACAAGTGGCCTCTCTCCCCGGGGACACCTCGAGAGGCAAGCGGAGTTCCATGCCTCAACCCAAGACGAGGCCTGACTCACCTGTCCCCAGTCTGCACGGACCCTGCGATCGGACTCTGAAATCAGAGGAACCCTGACGTTCCTGCCTCAACTGGAGATGAGGCCCTCTTCCAATGCACCAAACCCAGTGGAGTCCCGAGAGGCCCCTCCCACCTCCAGTTTCCCTGACTTCTCAGAGCCACCATGAGAAGCCCCTGAGGTCACCTGCACAAGTCGAGGGAAGCCAGGGTTTCCTGCCTCAACCCGAGAAAGACCTCCAGAGACCTTCTTCTACACGTCTCGAGGCCAAATTCCCCTCCATGACTCGAGAGCAATGACGCGACTCCCCCTCGCCACTCGCA
>NW_011413054.1:0-468 GCF_000754665.1 Bison bison bison | reverse complement strand
AGAGGAACACTGGCTTCTGGACACAAGCCTAGATGAGGTCTATCGGCCCTGCAGTCACTCGAGAGCAATCCCCAGCTTTCCTCCAAAACTCGAATGGAATATTGGACTTCCCTGGGCCAACACAAGAGGCATCCTGAATTCCCCGTCGTAACTCGAGAATCCCGCCGCAATTCGAGAAAAACCACGTGGTTCCCCCGTCATCGCAAGATGAAGCCCTTTCCCGCTACAGCGTCTCAGGAGAAGTCCCACGTGAGGAATTGGAGGTCGAAGCGGTACTTGGCACCCTTGATGCGCCCCCACAAAGTTCCCCGGCATCCCGGTCTCCCTGGAGAGGAACACCGAGGTTTTCCGGCACCACTTCCTCTGAGCCCCTTCTACCCTCCTGATCTCCACAGGAGGGTCGACTCCCCTGCTTTGTCTGGAAGGGGTTCCCGACCTTCCGGTCGCACCTCAGGATGAGGCCGGTCT
>NW_011413053.1:0-506 GCF_000754665.1 Bison bison bison | reverse complement strand
TGTTCATTGCAGCACTGTTTACAATAGCCAAGACATAGAAGCAAACTAAATGTCCATCGACAGTTCAGTTCAGTCACTCAGTCGTATCCGACTCTTTGCGACCCCATGGACTGCAGCATGCCAAGCCTCCCTGTCCATCACCAACTCCTGGAGTTTACTCAAACTTATGTCCATTGAGTCAGTGATGTCATCCAACCATCTCATCCTCTGTCGTCCCCTTCTCCTCCTGCCTTCAATTTTTCCCAGCATCAGGGTTTTTTCCAATCAGTCAGTTCTTCACATCAGGTGGCCAAAGTATTGGAGCTTCAGCTTCAGCATCAGTCCTTCCAATGAATATTCAGGACTGACTTCCTAGGGATTGACTGGTCTGATCACTTTGCAGTCCAAGGGACTATCAAGCGTCTTCTCCAACACCTCAGTTCAAAAGCACCAATTCTTCAGTGCTCAGCTTTCTTTGTAGTCCAGCTCTCACATCCATACATGAGAACTGAAAAACCATAGCTTTG
>NW_011413052.1:0-513 GCF_000754665.1 Bison bison bison | reverse complement strand
TTTTGTTTTTGCTCCTCTACTGTAGACATGTCTAAGAGTCATCAACATGAAGCACAAAATGTTCATAGTGCCTCGGTTTGTTCTAAGGTAAAAATTGCTATATCGTTATATCTGTCACAAGCTTGTCAACAAGAAAGTACCTCGAAAGAACAGGAACAAAACGAAAAATTAAATGTGATATGAGCTTTTAGATAAACTATGAATACGAATTACACTCTAAAATATCTGCCTATGAGAGTCTTGATTGAAGGCAGAGGAGAAGGGGACGACAGAGGCTAAGATGGTTGGATGGCATCACTGATTCGATGGACATGAGTTTGAGCAAGCCCCTGGAGTTGGTGATGGACACGGAAGCCCAGCGTCCTGCAGGCCACGGGGTCCCAAAGAGTCAGACACGACTGAGCCACTGAACGGAAGTGAACTTACAATCGTTTCTCCAGGTGTTTGGGTTACCCGAGTTTCTATCCTGTGCTAAACTAAGTGACGACAGTGTACTGAAGAGCTGGGTCATTT
>NW_011413051.1:0-508 GCF_000754665.1 Bison bison bison | reverse complement strand
ATCTTGATTCCAGCTTTTGCTTCTTCCACTCCAGAGTTTCTCATGATATCACACTGCATAGAAGTTAAATAAGCAGGGTGACAATATGCAGCCTTGACTTACTCTTTTGCTATTTGGAACCAGTCTGTTGTTCCATGATGAGTTCTAACCGTTGCTTCCTGACCTGCATACAGATTTCTCAAGAGGCAAGTCGGGTGGTCTGGTATTCCCATCTCTTTCAGAATTTTCCACAGTTTATTGTGATCCGCACAGTCAAAGGCTTTGGCATAGTCAATCAAGTAGAAATAAATGTATTTTTCTGGAACTCTTGTTTTTTTCATGATCTAGCGGATGTTGCCAACTAGATCTCTGGGTCCTCTGCCTTTTCTAAAACCAGCTTGAACATCAGGAAGTTCACGGTTCCCATATTACTGAACCCTGACTTGGAGAATTTTGAGCATTACTTTACTAGCATGTGAGATGAGTGTAATTGTGCAGTAGTTTGAGCATTCTTTAGCATTGCCTTTCT
>NW_011413049.1:0-535 GCF_000754665.1 Bison bison bison | reverse complement strand
AGATAATCATATGGTTTTTGTTTTTCAATTTGTTAATGTGGTGTATAACATTGATTTGCGGATATTGAAGAATCCTTGCATCCCTGGGATAAAGCGCACTTGGTCATGGTGTATGATCTTTTTAATGTGTTGTTGGATTCTGATCGCTAGAATTTTGTTAAGGACTTTTGCATCTATGTTCATCAGTGATATTGGCCTGTAGTTTTCTTTTTTTGTGGGATCTTTGTCAGGTTTTGATATTAGGGTGATGGTGGCCTCATAGAATGAGTTTGGAAGTTTACCTTCCTCTGCAATTTTCTGGAAGAGTTTGAGCAGGATAGGTGTTAGTTCTTCTCTAAATTTTTGGTAGAATTCAGGCGTGAAGCCGTCTGGACCGGGGCTTTTGTTTGCTGGAAGATTTTTGATTAGAGTTTCAATTTCCGTGCTTGTGATGGGTCTGTTAAGATTTTTCTACTTCTTCCTGGTCGAGTTTTGGAAAGTTGTACTTTTCTAAGAATTTGTCCATTTCTTCCACGTTGTCCATTTTATTGGCATA
>NW_011413048.1:0-525 GCF_000754665.1 Bison bison bison | reverse complement strand
CAGCTATTGCAATCATGATAGAAGATGCTTTAAAACTCTCCTTTGGGGCAAACTAACTATTTTTACCAGCCACCAAGTAAAACAACTCCTAAATGGGAGAGGCCACTTATGGATGTCTGATCAAAGAATCCTCAGATATCAAGTAATGCTGATGGAAAATCCAGGCCTCACTATATCCCCTTGTGAGGTTCTTAACCCAGCCACCCTCCTCCCTACCCCCGAGGGCTCTCTCCCGTTTCACTCTTGTCTAGAAACCTTGGACCACTGGACAAAACCCCGAGAGGGATTGTCAGAAGATCCTCTGACCAATCCTGGGGAAAGCTGGTACACTGATGGAAGCAGCTTTGTCGTGAATGGAAAAAGAAGAGCTGGGTATGCAGTAGTCTCCAGTTTTGAGACCATAGAGGCTAAGCCTCTGCCACCAGGTACTTCAGCCCAATTAGCTGAGCTCATAGCCCTGACTCATAGCTTTAGAGCTGGGAAAAGGAAAAAGAATAGCCATTTACACTGACTCCAAGTATGCCT
>NW_011413047.1:0-536 GCF_000754665.1 Bison bison bison | reverse complement strand
GGATGAGGCCGGTCTCACGACGACATTCCAGACGTGGCCTCGTGGGTGGTTCCACATTCCGAAGGACCCCGATTTCCGGTCCCCTCTAGATAAGAACCCGATGCCCGGACACCTCTTCGAACTCCACCCTGTGAATGAAGTCAACACGAAGGGGCAGTGACTCGCCCGTGCATCGTCGGGAAAAGACCCCCAGGTTCCAAATACCGCTCGACAAGTGGCCTGTCTCCCCGGGAACACCTCGAGAGGCAAGCGGAGTTCCATGCCTCAACCCAAGACGAGGCCTGACTCTCCTTTCCCAAGTCTGCAGGGACCCTGGGATCGGAGTCTGAAGTCAGAGGAACCCTGAGGTTCCTGCCTCAACTGGAGATGAGGCCCTCTTCCAATGCACCAAACCCAGTGGAGTGCCAAGAGGCCCCTCCCACCTCCAGTTTCCCTGACTTCTCAGAGCCACCATGAGAAGCCCCCTAAGATCACCTGCACAAGTCAAGGGAAGCCAGGGTTTCTGCCTCAACCCGAGAAAGACCTCGAGAGACCTT
>NW_011413046.1:0-582 GCF_000754665.1 Bison bison bison | reverse complement strand
TCTTCATAGAACCATTCAACTTCAGCCTCTCCAGTGACACTGAAGAGGCTGAAGTTGAATGGTTCTATGAAGACCTACAAGACCTTTTAGAACTAACACCTGTAATGAAGATGTCCTTTTCATTATAGGGGACTGGAATGCAAAAGTAGGAAGTCAAGAAACACCTGGAGTAACAGGAAAATTTGGCCTTGGAATACGGAATGAAGCAGAGCAAAGACTAACAGAGTTTTGCCAAGAAAATGCGCTGGTCATAACAAACACCCTCTTCCAACAACACAAGAGAAGACTCTATACATGGACATCACCAGATGGTAAACACCGAAATCAGATTGATTATATCTTTGCAGCCAAAGATGGAGAAGCTCTATACAGTCAGCAAAAACAAGACCAGGAGCTGACTGTGGCTCAGACCATGAACTCCTTATTGCCAAATTCAGACTGAAATTGAAGAAAGTAGGGAAAACCACTAGATCATTCAGGTATGACCTAAATCAAATCCCTTATGATTATACAGTGGAAGTGAGAAATAGATTTAAGGGCCTAGATCTGATAGATAGAGTGCCTGATGAACTATGGAATGAG
>NW_011413045.1:0-513 GCF_000754665.1 Bison bison bison | reverse complement strand
GAACGTGGAATATATCTCAAACTGGCATGATGCTGCAGGAATAAATAGTAGTTGAAAAGTAAATAAAGACTTGGGTGATTATTTCCTTCCCCATTTTGGGGAAGTTTTCAACTATTATCTCCTCAAGTATTTTCTCATGGTCTTTCTTTTTGTCTTCTTCTTCTGGAACCCCTATGATTCGAATGTTGTAGCGTTTAATATTGTCCTGGAGGTCTCTGAGATTGTCCTCATTTCTTTTAATTCGTTTTTCTTTTATCCTCTCTGATTCATTTATTTCTACCATTCTATCTTCTAATTCACTAATCCTATCTTCTGCCTCTGTTATTCTACTATTTGTTGCCTCCAGAGAAGTCCCAAACAGGATAAACCCAAGGAGAAACACCCCAAGACACATATTAATCAAATTAACAAAGATCAAACACAAAGAACAAATATTAAAAGCAGCAAGGGAAAAACAACAAATAACACACAAGGGAATTACCCATAAAGGATAACAGACTGATCTTTCAATAG
>NW_011413044.1:0-565 GCF_000754665.1 Bison bison bison | reverse complement strand
GAGATGAGGGCCTTCGTCTCCTGCATGGCCTAGAGGCCAACCTCGCGACCTCTCTCCAAACGCCTCAGGAGGCTTGACTCCCTTTAGTCCACCCAGTGAGCTCCAAGAGATACCCGTCGCGACTCGAGAGCAGACGGGGTTCTTTGCTTCCACTCGAGATGAATGCCTGTCTCCCCGGGTGCATCTGGAATGCAACCCCGAGATCCCGGTCGCACCTGGAGAGGAACATTGGCTTCTGGACACAAGCCCAGACGAGGTCTATTGGCCCTGCAGTCACTCGAGAGCAATCCCCAGCTTTCCTTCGCAACTCGAATGGAAGATTGGACTTCCCTGGGCCAACACAAGAGGCATCCCGAATTCCCCGTCGTAACTCGAGAATCCCGCCGCAACTCGAGAAAAACCACGTGGTTCCCCCGTCATCGCAAGATGAAGCCCTTTCCCGCTACAGCGTCCCAGGAGAAGTCCCACGTTAGGAATTGCAGGTCGAAACGGTACTTGGCACCCTTGATGGGCTCCCACAAAGTTCCGCGGCATCCCGGTCTCCCTGGAGAGGAACACCGAGGTT
>NW_011413043.1:0-520 GCF_000754665.1 Bison bison bison | reverse complement strand
CTAATGTTGGTCCAGTGGTTTGTGTAAGCTTCATATAGAGTGAGATTTGTGCTGAGTGATTGTTTGTTTGTCCTCTGATGGGCAATGCTGAGTGAAGTGGTAATCCTGTCTGCTGATGATTGGGTTTGTATTTTTGTTTTGTTTGTTGTTTAGATGAGGCATCCTGCAGAGGGTGCTACTGGTTGTTGGGTGATGCTGGGTCTTGTATTCAAGTGGTTCCTTTGTGTGAGTTCTCACTATTTGATACTCCCTAGGGTTAGTTCTCTGGTAGTCTAGGGTCTTGAAGTTAGTGCTCCCACCCCAAAGGTTCAGAGCTTGATCTCTGATCAGGAACAAAGATTCCACAAGTGGCTTGTTATGGCATTAAGTGAGATTAAAACAAATATCCAAAAACGAGAAACCAAAGATGAACCTGAGACAAATGGTAGTTATAAAATCAAGCAAATAATAATTAAAATAATGGAATATACACATATACATTTACACCCATGAGCAAAGTCAAAGTAGTCCAGCAAAAATA
>NW_011413042.1:0-541 GCF_000754665.1 Bison bison bison | reverse complement strand
ACTTCCCTGGGCCAACACAAGAGGCATCCTGAATTCCGCGTCGTAATTCGAGAATCCTGCTACACCTCAAGAAAACCACGTGGTTCCCCCGTCATCGCAAGATGTAGCCCTGTGCCGCTACAGCGTCTCAGGAGAAGTCCCACTTTAGGAATTGGAGTTCGAAACGGTACTTGTCACCCTTGATGCGACCCACAAAGTGCCCCGACATCCCGGTCTCCCTCGAGAGGAACACCGAAGTTTTCCGGCACCACTTCCTCTGAGCCTCTTCTACCCTCCTGATCTGGACAGGAGGGTCGACTCCTCTGCTTTGTCTGGAAGGGGTTCCCGACCTTCCGGTCGCACCTCAGGATGAGGCCGGTCTCACGACGACATTCCAGACGTGGCCTCGTGGGTGGTTCCACATTCCGAAGGACCCCGATTTCCCGGTCCCCTCTTTATAAGAACCCGATGCCCGGACACCTCTTCGAACTCTACCCTGTGAATGCAGTCAACACGAAGGGGTAGTGACTCGCCCGTGCATCGTTGGGAAAAAAACCCCAGG
>NW_011413041.1:0-624 GCF_000754665.1 Bison bison bison | reverse complement strand
GCGCCCGGGAAGGAGCAGGCTGCGGGAGTGTGGGAGACGTGACTGGTGCCTGACTGGCGCCTCAGCTCCACTCTCGCCTTCCCTTCGGACCTAGGAGCCAGGCGTCCTTGCAGAGGGCTTAGGGGCTGGGGGTGTGCACACTGCCAAAGCCTCCCGCAGGGAGAGCTCTTTCCGAGGGAAAGGAAGCGCCCCAGGCTGCATTCCCAAGCTGGTGCTTCCCCGCCCAGACTGAGCGCTGCACGGAGGGAATCAGGGTCCCGGTGCCCCTGGCTTGTGGAGGCAGCTCCACAGCCAGAGTGGTGCTCCGTTTGTGCCCAGAAAGCGCCTGCCAGACCGGGCCTTCCCTGGAGCTGTCCTCCCGCCTAGAGGCAGGTGGATGTGCTGTGCGGGCTTCCCCTGTGCGTTTGGGCTCCCTAGCACAGCCGCAGCGCAGGGGAACCAGCCCATGATCAGTGAGCTCCGGGCAGTACTTTGGTCCCAGGTTTGGAGCCCAATGCCCGGAACGCGGGAGAGAAGAGGCTGGCTGCCGCCGGGTGCTTGCAAGCCTGTTACTGGGAAGGACCGAGTGAGCTTCCACACCGGCGGAGCTCCAGCTCTGCGCCCGGGCGCGATAGCACAGAGCCC
>NW_011413040.1:0-535 GCF_000754665.1 Bison bison bison | reverse complement strand
AGTGAGCCTCTCGTGGGGCGCCAGGGAAGTCGGGGCTCCATGCGAAGTGGCGAGGGGGAGCGCGTCATTGCTCTCGAGTCATGGTAGGGGAACCTGGCCTCGAGACGTGTGGAAGAAGGTCTCTCGAGGTCTTTCTCGGGTTGAGGCAGGAAACCCTGGCTTCCCTCGACTTGTGCAGGTGACCTCAGGGGGCTTCTCATGGTGGCTCTGAGAAGTCAGGGAAACTGGAGGTGGGGGGGCCTCTCGGGACTCCACGGGGTTTGGTGCATTGGAAGAGGGCCTCATCTCCAGTTGAGGCAGGAACCTCAGGGTTCCTCTGATTTCAGACTCCGATCGCAGGGTCCCTGCAGACTGGGGACAGGAGAGTCAGGCCTCGTCTTGGGTTGAGGCACGGAACTCCGCTTGCCTCTCGAGGTGTCCCCGGGGAGAGAGGCCACTTGTCGAGCGGTATTTGGAACCTGTGGGTCATTTCCGTACGATGCACGGGCGAGTCACTGCCCCTTCGTGTTGACTTCATTCACAGGGTGGAGTTCGG
>NW_011413039.1:4382-4818 GCF_000754665.1 Bison bison bison | reverse complement strand
CTCTTTGCTTTTTTTGTATGATCCAGTAGATGTTGGCAATTTGATCTCTGGTTCCTCTGCCTTTTCTACAACCAGCTTGAACATCTGGAAGTTCACCGTTCATGTATTGCTGAAGCCTGACTTGGAGAATTTTGAGCATTACTTTACTAGTGTGTGAGATGAGTGCCATTGTGCAGTAGTTTGAGCATTCTTTGGCATTGCCTTTCTTAGGGATTGGAATGAAAACTGACCTTTTCCAGTCCTGTGGCCACTGCTGAGTTTTCCAGATTTGCTGGCACATTGATTGCAGCACTTTCACTGCATCATCTTCCAGCATTTGAAATAGCTCCACTGGAATTCCATCACGTCCACTAGCTTTGTTCGTAGTAATGCTTTCTAAGGCCCACTTGACTTCACATTTCAGGATGCCTGGCTCTAGGTGAGTGATCACACCATC
>NW_011413039.1:0-427 GCF_000754665.1 Bison bison bison | reverse complement strand
GAAAAGGCAGAGGAACCAGAGATCAAATTGCCAACATCTACTGGATCATCAAAAAAGCAAGAGGGTTCCAGAAAAGCATCTATTTCTGCTTTACTGACTATGCCAAAGCCTTTGACTGTGTGGATCACAATAAACTGTGGAAAATTCTGAAAGAAATGGGAATACCAGACCACCTTACCTGCCTCTTGAGAAACCTATATGCAGGTCAGGAAGCAACAGTTAGAACTGGACATGGAACAACAGACTGGTTCCAAATAGGAAAAGAAGTATGTCAAGGCTGTATATTGTCACCCTGCTTATTTAACTTATATGCAGAGTACATCATGAGAAACGCTGGGCTGGAAGAAGAAGCACAAGATGGAATCAAGATTGCTGGGAGAAATATCAATCACCTCAGATATGCAGATGACACCACTCTTATGGCAGA
>NW_011413038.1:0-598 GCF_000754665.1 Bison bison bison | reverse complement strand
GGTCGAAACGGTCCTTGGCACCCTTGATGCGCCCCACAAAGTTCCCCGGCATCCCGGTCTCCCTGGAGCGGAACCCCGAGGTTTTCTGGCACCGCTTCCTCTGAGCCCCTTCTACCCTCCTGATCTCGACAGGAGGGTCGACTCCCCTGCTTTGTCTGGAAGGGGTTCCCGACCTTCCGGTCGCACCTCAGGATGAGCCCGGTCTCAAGACGACATTCCAGACGTGGCCTCGAGGGTGCTTCCACATTGCGAAGCACCCCGATTTCCCGGTCCCCTCTTGGTAAGAACCCGATGCCCGGACACCTCTCCGAACTCCACCCTGTGCATGAAGTCAACACGAAGGGGCAGTGACTCGCCCGTGCATCGTCCGGAAAGACCCCCAGGTTCCAAATACAGCTCGACAAGTGGCCTCTCTCCCGGGGACACCTCGAGAGGCAAGCGGAGTTCCGTGCCTCAACCCAAGACGAGGCCTGACTCTCCGTCCCCAGTCTGCAGGGACCCTGCGATCGGAGTCTGAAATCAGAGGAACCCTGAGCTTCCTGCCTCAACTGGAGATGAGGCCCTCTTCCATTGCACCAAACCCCGTGGAGTCCCGAGA
>NW_011413037.1:0-524 GCF_000754665.1 Bison bison bison | reverse complement strand
GGTATTATTTTCTCCCATTCTGAAGGCTGTCTTTTCACCTTGCTAATAGTTTCCTTTGATGTGCAGAAGCTTTTAAGGTTAATTAGGTCCCATTTGTTTATTTTTGCTTTTATTTCCAATATTCTGGGAGGTGGGTCATAGAGGATCCATAGACATTTCTCCAAAGAAGACATACAGATGGCTAACAAACACATGAAAAGATGCTCAACATCACTCATTATCAGAGAAATGCAAATCAAAACCACTATGAGGTACCATTTCACACCAGTCAGAATGGCTGTGATCCAAAAGTCTACAAATAATAAATGCTGGAGAGGGTGTGGAGAAAAGGGAACCCTCTTACACTGTTGGTGGGAATGCAAACTAGTACAGCCACTATGGAGAACAGTGTGGAGATTCCTTAAAAAACTGGAAATAGAACTGCCTTATGATCCAGCAACCCCACTGCTAAGCATATACACTGAGGAAACCAGAAGGGAAAGAGACACGTGTACCCCGATGTTCATCGCAGCACTGTTTATAAT
>NW_011413036.1:0-506 GCF_000754665.1 Bison bison bison | reverse complement strand
GCAGTGTTCCCCGGGTGATTGAACGAGGGCACGGCCCATCCTGTCTCTGTGCAGGGACCGAGATGCGCCCTCAGGAGGGTTTCTCGAGGCCTGACCGTGGGCAGCACGCACACGGCTTCAGGGCAGAGAGCGAGAGGTGGCCTCGGGAGGACGTGTTGAGGTAGCTCCCAAGGGCAGGACCTCGACTGGTTCAGCGCAGCGCCCGAGGGGTAGGCACAGGCGCATTTGCCGGTGTCTTCAGCAAGTGCTCTCCGGAGCCGCGGCCGGTGCAGGGAAGGAGATGTTGGCTCGGGGGCGTTGGACGGCGCCGTGCACCAGGGGAGGCCCCAGGCTAGGTGCGTGCCGGGGCCGCGTGGCAAGCTCAGGAGGGTCTGTCGGGGGACTGACGCCGAGCGGGACCTAGCCTCGTCCCGTGCAGGGACCGAGGTGTTGGCTCCGGAGTGTTTGTTAGGGTCCGCAAGAAGCGCCGGGCACCGCCCAGTTGAGGGTAGCGACCCATGCCGGCT
>NW_011413035.1:0-513 GCF_000754665.1 Bison bison bison | reverse complement strand
GGGATGGTGCACTGGGATGACCCAGAGGGGTGGTATAGGGAGGGAGGTGGGAGGGGGGTTCAGGATGGGGAACACGTGTACACTCGTGGCAGATGCATGTTGATGTATGGCAAAACCAATACAATATTGTAAGGTAAAAAATAATAATAACAATTTTTTTAAATTAAAAAAAAAAGAAAGCTCAGTGCCAAATAATTGATGCTTTTGAAATGTGGTGTTGGAGAAGACTCTTGAGAGTCCCTTGGACTGCAAGGAGATCCAACCAGTCCATTCTGAAGGAGATCAGCCCTGGGTGTTCTTTGGAAGGAATGATGCTAAAGCTGAAACTCCAGTACTTTGGCCACCTCATGCAAAGAGTTGACTCATTGGAAAAGACTCTGATGTTGGGAGGGATTGGGGGCAAGAGGAGAAGGGGACAACAGAGGATGAGATGGCTGGATGGCATCACTGACTCGAGGGGCATGAGTCTGAGTGAACTCCGGAAGTTGATGGACAGGGAGTCTGGCGTGCTAG
>NW_011413034.1:0-544 GCF_000754665.1 Bison bison bison | reverse complement strand
TGGTAGGGGAAGTCTGGCCTCGAGACGTGTTGAAGAAGGTCTCTCGAGATCTTTCTCAGGTTGAGGCAGGAGACCCTGGGTTCCCTCGACTTGTGCAGGTGACCTCAGGGGGCTTCTCCTGGTGGCTCTCAGAAGTCAGGGAAACTGGAGTTCGGAGGGGCCTCTCGGGACTCCACGGGGTTTGGTGCATTGGAAGAGGGCCTCATCTCCAGTTGAGGCAGGAACCTCAGGGTTCCTCTGATTTCAGACTCCGATCGCAGGGTCCCTGCAGACTTGGGACAGGAGAGACAGGCCTCGTCTTGGGTTGAGGCATGGAACTCCGCTTGCCTCTCTAGGTGTCCCCTGGGAGAGAGGCCACTTGTCGAGCTGTATTTGGAACCTGGGGTTTTTTTCTGGACGATGCACGGGCGAGTCACTGCCCCTCCGTGTTGACTTCACTCACACGGTGGAGTTCGCAGAAGTGTGCGGGCATCGGGTTCTTATCAAGAGGGGACCGGGAAATCGGGGTGCTTCGGAAAGTGGAACCACCCACGAGGCCACGTCT
>NW_011413033.1:0-514 GCF_000754665.1 Bison bison bison | reverse complement strand
CTTCCAGTGAATATTCAGCACTGATTTCCTTTAGGATTGACAAGTTGTATCTCCTTGCAGTCCAAGGGACTCTCAAGAGTCTTCTTGAACACCACAGTTCGAGACAGCAAAAGAGACACAGATGTATATATAGAACAGTCTTTTGGACTCTGGGAGAGGGAGAGGGTGGGATGATTTTGGAGAATGGCATTGAAACATGTATAATATCATATGTGAAATGAAATGCCAGTCCAGGTTTTATGCATGATACAGGATGCTCAGGGCTGGTGCACTGGGATGACCCAGAGGGATGGTATGGGGAGGGAGGTGGGAGAGGGGTTCAGGATAGTGAACACGTGTACACCTGTGGTGGATTTATGTTGATGTATGGCAAAACCATACAGTATTGTAAAGTAATTAGCTTCCAATTAAAATAATACATTTATATTAAAAAGCATCAATTATTCGGTGCTCAGCCTTCTTTATAGTCCAACTTTCACATCTATACACGACTACTGGAAAAACCATAAGCTTT
>NW_011413032.1:0-513 GCF_000754665.1 Bison bison bison | reverse complement strand
GGCATCCGGTCCCATCACTTCATGGGAAATAGATGGGGAAACAGTGGAAACAGTGTCTAGACTTTAGTTTTTTCTGGGCTCCAAAATCACTGCAGATGGTGACTGCAGCCATGAAATTAAAAGACACTTACTCCTTGGAAGGAAAGTTATGACCAACCTAGACAGCATTTTTAAAAGCAGAGACATTACTTTGCCAACAAAGGTTCATCTAGTCAAGGCTATGGTTTTTCCTGTGATCATGTATGGATGTGAGAGTTGGACTGTGAAGAAGGCTGAGCACCAGAGAATTGATGCTTTTGAACTGTGGTGTTGGAGAAGACTCTTGAGAGTCCCTTGGACTGCAAGGAGATCCAACTGGTCCATTCTGGAGGAGATCAGCCCTGGGATTTCTTTGGAAGAAATGATGCTAAAGCTGAAACTCCAGTATTTAGCCATCTCCTGAAAAGAGTTGACTCATTGGAAAAGACTCTGATGCTGGGAGGGATTAGGGGCAGGAGGAGAAGGGGACGACAG
>NW_011413031.1:0-514 GCF_000754665.1 Bison bison bison | reverse complement strand
CCCTCTCCCTCTCCCACAAAGTCCATTAGACTCTTCTATACATCAGTGTCTCTTTTGCTGTCTCGTACACAGGGTTATTGTTATCAGCTTTCTAAATTCCATATATATGCATTAGTATACTGTATTGGTGTTTTTCCTTCTGGCTTACTTCACTCTGTATAATAGGCTCCAGTTTCATCCACCTCATTAGAACTGATTGAAATTTATTCTTTCTAATGGCTGAGTAATACTCCATTGTGTATATGTACCACAGCTTTCTTATCCATTCATCTGCTGATGGACACCTAGGTTGCTTCCATGTCCTGGCTATTATAAACAGTGCTGCCCCAATGTTCATCACAGCACTTTCTTGAGTAGGTATAAAACAACTGTTGAGGTTGTATTCTGGATCATGTCCATGCTATTTCTAAATGCATTTTTTTAAATTTCTTCTAATTTCTTTTTACAAAAATGATTTATTTAATTGGAATAGAATTACTATGTATTACTGTGATGGTTTTTGACATATAGATCA
>NW_011413030.1:0-528 GCF_000754665.1 Bison bison bison | reverse complement strand
CTCTGCAATTTTCTGGAAGAGTTTGAGCAGGATAGGTGTCAGCTCTTCTCTAAATTTTTGGTAGAATTCAGCTGTGAAGCCGTCTGGACCGGGGCCTTTGTTTGCTGGAAGATTTTTGATTACAGTTTCAATTTCCATGCTTGTGATGGGTCTGTTAAGATTTTCTATTTCTTCCTGGTCCAGTTTTGGAAAGTTGTACTTTTCTAAGAATTTGTCCATTTCTTCCACGTTGTCCATTTTATTGGTATATAATTGTTGATAGTAGTCTCTTATGATCCTTTGTATTTCTGTGTTGTCTGTTGTGATATCTCCATTTTCGTTTCTAATTTTGTTGATTTGATTTTTCTCCCTTTGTTTCTTGATGAGTCTGGCTAATGGTTTGTCAATTTTATTTATCCTTTCAAAGAACCAGCTTTTGGTTTTGTTGATTTTTGCTATGGTCTCTTTTGTTTCTTTTGCATTTATTTCTGCTCTAATTTTTAAGATTTCTTTCCTTCTACTAACCCTGGGGTTCTTCATTTCTTCCTT
>NW_011413029.1:0-584 GCF_000754665.1 Bison bison bison | reverse complement strand
CCTTCTCAGCTGCTTGATAATCATCAGCTGGGCCGCAGGATTCATGCCTTCTCAGCTGCTTTATAATCGTCAGCTGGGCCGCAGGATTCATGCCTTCTCAGGTGCTTGATAATCGTCAGCTGGGCTTCAGGATTCATGCCTGCTCATCTCCTTGATAATCGCCAGCTGGGCCGCAGGATTCATTCCTTCTCAGCTCTTTGATAATCGTCAGCTGGGCCGCAGGATTCATGCCTGCTCATCTGCTTGATAATCGCCAGCTGGGCCGCAGGATTCATGCCTGCTGAGGCACATGATCCGTGCGGGAGAGCTACCTGATCAGCACATGAGCAGTCACATGATCAGCGCCTCTCAGTCACCTGATCACTGCATGACAGCCACGTGATCAGTGCCTGCTGAGTCACGTAATTAGCGCCTGCTCAGATGCTTGATAATCGCCAGCTGGGCCGCAGGATTCATGCCTTCTCAGCTGCTGGATAATCGTCAGCTGGGCCGCAGGTGTCATGCCTTCTCAGCTGCTTGATAATCATCAGCTGGGCCGCAGGATTCATGCCTTCTCAGCTCTTTTATAATCGTCAGCTGGGCCG
>NW_011413028.1:0-555 GCF_000754665.1 Bison bison bison | reverse complement strand
CTGGGAGAAATATCAATAACCTCAGATATGCAGATGATACCACCCTTATGGCAGAGAATGAAGAGGAACTGAGAAGCCTCTTGATGAAAGTGAAAGAGGAGAGTGAAAAAGTTGGCTTAAAGCTCAACATTCAGAAAACTAAGATCATGGCATCTGGTCCCATCCCTTCAGGAAAAATAGATGGGGAAACAGTGGAAACAGTGGCTGACTTTATCTTTTGGGGCTCCAAAATCACTGCAGATGGTGATTGCAGCCATGAAATTAAAAGACGCTTACTCCTTGGAAGAAAAGTTATGACCAACCTAGATAGCATATTGGAAAGCAGAGACATTACTTTTCCAACAAAGGTCCGTTTAGTCAAGGCTATGGTTTTCCAGTGGTCATGTATGGATGTGAGAGTTGGACTGTGAAGAAGGCTGAGCGCCGAAGAATTGATGCTTTTGAACTGTGGTGTTGGAGAAGACTCTTGAGAATCCCTTGGACTGCAAGGAGATCCAACCAGTCCATTCTAAAGAAGATCAGTCCTGGGTGTTCTTTGGAAGGACTGATGCTCAA
>NW_011413027.1:0-505 GCF_000754665.1 Bison bison bison | reverse complement strand
ATCCAACCATCTCATCCTCTGCCCCCTTCTCCTCCTGCCTTCAATCTTTCCCAGCATCAGGGTCTTTTCTAATGAGTCACTTCTTTGCATCAGGTGGCCAAAATATTGAAGCTTCGGCTTCAGTCCTTCCAATGAATATTCCAGGTTGATCTGCTTTAGGATTGATTGGTTTGATCTCCTTGCCATCCTAGGGACTCTCAAGACTCATCTCCAACACCATCACTCAAAAGCATCAATTCTTCAACACTCAGCCTTCTTTATGGCCCAACTCTCACATCTATACATGACTACCAGAAAAAATGACTACTGGAAAAATAAAAGCTTTGTGGGCAAAGTAATGTCTCTGCTTTTCAATATGCTGTCTAGGTTGGTCATACTTTTTCTTCCAAGGAGCAAGTGTCTTTTAATTTCATGGCTGCAGTCACCTTCTGCAGTGATTTTGGAGCCTAAGAAAATAAAGTCTCTCACTGTTTCCATTGTTTCCCCATCTATTTGCCATGAAGTG
>NW_011413026.1:0-528 GCF_000754665.1 Bison bison bison | reverse complement strand
CCCTGTCCCCGCAGATGCTGAAGTGATGGAGCCTCTTGTCTCCGGAGCCAAGGGCATGAACACCCCGTCGGTCGTCCTCTAGGGACACCTATGCTTCCGCCTTCTGGCCTTTCCATTGCATCCGTCCATTTCTCTTAACAGAATGTCCGTGTGATGACACGGGTCCCATTACCAGCTCTGGTCTGTTCTCAGTGAGAGTACAGCTTACCCTCGGCACTCTTTATTGGCCCTGGGAAATTTTGCTTCAGTACTTTATTGAAAGAAAGCAATAAATAATACTATGATAAAAATAGTTCAAAAGTAGACTGTACATACTTTGTCACATATTCGGGAAGTTCACAAAAGATTAATAGGAAAATAGAATGGTAACAATGAATTGTACAAGTAAATTAAAGGCAGAACCCACATGTAAAGAAACATGCTGTCTCTGTCTACCAAGATACCAGCTGCATAATAAATATCACACTGTGACCTGAACGCATCTCTTGCTGGCTTTTTTAATGTGCCGCTGAAAAAGTAAAAATTACA
>NW_011413025.1:0-503 GCF_000754665.1 Bison bison bison | reverse complement strand
TCTTGGGTTGAGGCATGGAACTCCGCTTGGCTCTCGAGGTGTTCCCGGGGAGAGAGGCCAATTGTCGAGCTGAGTTTGGAACCTGGAATTTTTTTCTGAACGATGCACGGGCGAGTCACTGTCCCTTCGTGTTGACTTCATTCACAGGGTGGAGTTCGGAGAGGTGTCCTGGCATCGGGTTCTTATCAAGAGGGGACCGGGAATTCGGGGTCCTTCGGAATGTGGAACCACCCACGACGCCACGTCTGGAATGTCTTCGTGAGACCGGCCTCATCCTGAGGTGCGACCGGAAGGTCGGGAACCCCTTCCAGAAAAAGCAGGGGAGTTGACCCTCCTGTCCAGATCAGGAGGGGAGAAAGGGCTCAGAGGAAGGGGTGCCGGAAAACCTCAGTGTTCCTCTCGAGGGAGACCGGGATTTCGGGGAACTTTGTGGGTCGCATCAAGGGTGCCAAGTGCCCTTTCGACCTCCAATTCCTAACGTGGGACTTCTCCTGAGACGCTGT
>NW_011413024.1:0-542 GCF_000754665.1 Bison bison bison | reverse complement strand
TACCTTTCGCCCCTGGAGAGGAACACTGGCTTCTGGACACAAGCCTAGATGAGGTCTATTGGCCCTGCAGTCACTCGAGAGCAATCCCCAGCTTTCCTTCGCAACTCGAATGGAAGATTGGACTTCCCTGGGCCAACACAAGAGGCATCCTGAATTCCCCGTCGTAATTCGAGAATCCTGCTACACCTCGAGAAACCACGTGGTTCCCCCGTCATCGCAAGATGTAGCCCTGTGCCGCTACAGCGTCTCAGGAGAAGTCCCATTTTAGGAATTGGAGTTCGAAACAGTACTTGTCACCCTTGATGCGACCCAAAAAGTGCCCCGACATCCCGGTCTCCCTCGAGAGGAACACCGAAGTTTTCCGGCACCACTTTCTCTGAGCCTCTTCTACCCTCCTGATCTGGACAGGAGGGTCGACTCCTCTGCTTTGTCTAGAAGGGGTTCCCGACCTTCCGGTCGCACCTCAGGATGACGCCGGTCTCACGACCATATTCCAGACGTGGCCTCGTGGGTGGTTCCACATTCCGAAGGACCCCGATTTC
>NW_011413023.1:0-587 GCF_000754665.1 Bison bison bison | reverse complement strand
CCAATAAGTTTTAGTTAGCAAAGAAGCCAGTTTTATAGATAATGTCTCTCTGGGGCTGTGATTGCCCCCTTCCGGCTCTGGCTGCCTGTCACCGGAGGGGGAAGGTTTGCAGCCGGCTACCTCTGTTTAGTCCTTTGTTCTGTGCGCGGGTTGGCGGTGTCTTAGGTTGGGGCTGGCTTTTCGCGTGGTAGATATCCCACAGTCAGGTTTGCTAGCCCAAATTATTTCGCTCAGATAGTGCTCAGGGTATTCAGGCCAGATTCTTACTCTCAGCGATGCAGCCCGCGCCGCGCCTCCCTGCCCCAGCCCCCCGCTTGCTAATGGCGGATGCAGGCGTCTGCGCTGCTTCTCCGCTGGAGGAGTTACCGTAGGGCTCGCAATCTGCGAGTTTTAATTGTTTATTTATTTTTTCTCCCTGTTATGTTGTCCTCTGTGCTTCCAAAGCTCGGCACGGATTCGGCAGTGAGAAGGTTTCCTGGTGTTTGGAAACTTCTCTTTTTAAGACTCCCTTCCCGGATGGAACTCCGTCCCTCCCTCTTTTGTCTCTTTTATTGTCTTTAATAATTTTTCCTACCTCCTTTCGAGGA
>NW_011413022.1:0-545 GCF_000754665.1 Bison bison bison | reverse complement strand
TTTTTAAATTTTATTTTATTTTTAAACTTTACAATATTGTATTCGTTTTGCCAAATATCGAAATGAATCCGCCACAGGTATACCCGAGTTCCTCATCCTGAACCCTCCTCCCTCCTCCCTCCCCTACCCTCCCTCTGGGTCGTCCCAGTGTACCAGGCCCAAGCATCCAGTACCGTGTATCGAACCTGGACTGGCGACTCGTTTCATACATGATAATATACATGTTTCAATGCTATTCTCCCAAATCTCCCCACCCTCTCCCTCTCCCAGAGTCCATAAGACTGATCTATACATCGGTGTCTCTTTTGAAGTCTCGTACACAGGGTTATTGTTACCATCTTTCTAAATTCCATATATATGCGTTAGTATACTGTATTGGTGTTTTTCTTCTGGCTTACTTCACTCTGTATATAGGTTCCAGTTTCATCCATCTCATTAGAACTGATTCAAATGTATTCTTTTTAATGGCTGAGTAATACTCCATTGTGTATATGTACCACAGCTTTCTTATCCTATTCATCTGCTGATGGGCATCTAGGTTGCTT
>NW_011413021.1:0-521 GCF_000754665.1 Bison bison bison | reverse complement strand
TCTTTCAGGATTTGAAATAGCTCAACTGGAATTCCATACCTCCACTAGCTTTGTTTGTAGTGATGCTTTCTAAGGCCCACTTGACTTCACATTCCAAGATGTCTGGCTCTAGGTGAGTGATCACACCATCATGATTATCTTGGTCGTGAAGATCTTTTTTGTACAGTTCTTCTGTGTATTCTTGCCATCTCTTCTTAATATCTTCTGCTTGTTAGGTCCATACCATTTCTGTCCTTTATCGAGCCCATCTTTGCATGAAATGTCCCCTTGATATCTCTATTTTCTTGAAGAGATCTCTGGTCTTTCCCATTCTGTTGTTTTCCTCTATTTCTTTGCATTGATCGTTGAGGAAGGCTTTCTTATCTCTTCTTGCTATTCTTTGGAACTCTGCATTCAGATATTTATATCTTTCCTTTTCTCCTTTGCTTTTGACTACTCTTCTTTTCACAGCTATTTGTAAGGCCTCCCCAGACAGCCATTTTGCTTTTTTGCATTTCTTTTCCATGGGGATGGTCTTGATC
>NW_011413020.1:0-586 GCF_000754665.1 Bison bison bison | reverse complement strand
AACTAAATTTAGCCCAATTCATAAACTGAACAGATTCCCTGTGTTTGATCCTTTTCAGTTAAAACTATGGGTCCAGTGCAAATCAAACTGGATGTCAAGGCTTTTTTACTTGGGAATCTTAACTGGCTTTATTACTGTGACTGAGACAGATATGGCTACTTCACTGTGGCTAAAGGCTAGCCAAATGGGAAAGGGGATGGAATGAATCCAATTCCCCTTTTGATCACTCAACAGGAGGTCCACGGGCACCAGGTCCCATTCTCTTAACTATCTCTGCTTCTCCAACTGCAGTCAATGATAACACAGGGCCTGCTTGATGCTTGCAGGGGCCTCTCACCAAACACAGGCATTTAAATGGTTGGCTTCCTTGAGATGTCCCTGGGCTAGGTAAAGACACTCTGAGACAGTGTTCCTTCTGCCTTGGCTCCATGGCTGGAGTGAATGCATACCTCTTCCTCCAAAGGGACAAGGAGCCACAGCTCTGCATTGACTAAATCCAATAGTCCAATCCAAGACTAAGTCTTGTCCAAACTCACATCATAGCTTCTCCATCAACTTCTCCACACCAGGCTTTTGGAGCCAGGGC
>NW_011413019.1:0-509 GCF_000754665.1 Bison bison bison | reverse complement strand
AGATGTTTTTTCCTGAAATTCTCTTGCTTTTTTGATGATCCAGCAGATGTTGGCAGTTTGATCTCTGGTGCCTCTGCCTTTTCTAAAGTCAGCTTGAACATCTGGAAGTTCACAGTTCACGTATTGCTGAAGCCTGGCTTGGAGAATTTTGAGCATTTTTACTAGCATGTGAGATGAATGCAACTGTGCGGTAGCTGGAGCAATATGCAAACACAATGTTATAAAAATTCATGTTATATGACTTTATATTTAAACATGTAAAAATTAGTGTAACATTAAATATATTCTGAAGTCAGTAACAAGTAGTAGGAAAAAAATTTCCCTTCTCATTTTTATTTCAATCCTTGTCACTAGAATAGATTAATTGTATGATAATTTCTGTCCTTTATTAAATTTCGTAATAAAGAATGAAGCACTAGAGTTTTTATACCCCAAAGTACTTAACAGTTATTGAGCCTGATTTTCCCAATGTAAAATGTACTCCTTAGAACAAATGTCAGATATACTAG
>NW_011413018.1:0-560 GCF_000754665.1 Bison bison bison | reverse complement strand
GAAGCAACTTAGCAGCAGCAGCAGAGCCTAGGGATGAAAGAGGCCCTGGGCATTTGTCTACTGCCATCCAGGACTGCCGACTGGGGTGGCATCTTCCCAGCTGAGGACTGAGCCTTCTCTGGCTAAAAAGTGAAAAGTGAAAGTCAAGTTGCTCAGTCGTGTCCGACTCTTTTTTGACCCCCATAGACTGTAGCCTATCAGGCTCCTCCGTCCATGGGATTTTCCAGGCAAGAGTGCTGGAGTGGATTGCCATTTCCTTCTCCAGGGGACCTTCCCGACCCAGGAATCGAACCTGGGTCTCCTGCATTGCAGGCAGACGCTTTACCGTCTGAGCCACCAGGGAAGCAAGGACACGTCAAAATGGGTGCTGGTTCATGGGAGTTGTGGGATGCCAGCTGGAAGGCCAGTAGGCACCAAGTGTCCAGGCAGTGCCCACGTGGGACTCCCCAGACCTGGGTGGTCCTGTCAGTGTGGGAGGGAGAATTCCAGGAGGTTGGGGCAGGAGCTCTTTGCAGTTGCCATGGGAGCATTTCTGAATTTAATAACCCAATTTTGAGATC
>NW_011413017.1:0-508 GCF_000754665.1 Bison bison bison | reverse complement strand
GTCCAGTTTCATTGTTCCACAAGTGAATATCCAATTGTAATAGCATCTTTTGTTGAAGAGACTGTTCTCTCCCTATTAAATTATCCTTATCAAAAGTCAACTAGCTGACTACAGATGTATAGATTTATTTACTGGATTGCAATTCTATCTCGTTGATCAAGATATCCATCCTAGTGATGTTTAGATTACTGTGGCTTTGTAACTGAATTTGAAACTGAGAATTATGAGTCAGACAACTTTGCTACTCTTTATAAAACTTGTTTTGGCTATTCTTACCCCCTTGTATTCCCAAACAACTTTAAGTATCTACTACTCCAAATCTGGAGAAATAGTCTTTGGGATTTTTAATAAGGATTATGCTAAATTTGTAGATCAATTTAAAGAATGTTGTCATCTTAATATTCAGTCTTGTGCATAGAATTGCTTTCCGTTTATTTATTTTCATTTAATTTCTTTTAATATTTTATAGTTTATATTGTAAAAAGTCTTGCTTTACTTTTGCCATATT
>NW_011413016.1:0-529 GCF_000754665.1 Bison bison bison | reverse complement strand
CCCTAAAGACTGCACCAGAAAATTACTAGAGCTAATCAATGAATATAGTAAAGTTGCAGGATATAAAATCAACACACAGAAATCCCTTGCATTCCTATACACTAATAATGAGAAAACAGAGAAATTAAGGAAACAATTCCATTCACCATTGCAACGAAAAGACTTAAATACTTAGGAATATATATATCGAAAGAAACAAAAGACCTATATATAGAAAACTAGAAAACACTGATGAAAGAAATCAGAGATGACACAAGTAGATGGAGAAATATACCATGTTCATGAATTGGAAGAATCAATATAGTGAAAATGAGTATACTACCCAAAGCAATCTATAGATTCAATGCAATCCCTATCAAACTACCAACGGTATTTTTCACAGAGCTAGAACAAATAATTTCACAATTTGTATGGAAATACAAAAAACCTTGAATAGCCAAAGCAATCTTGAGAAAGAAGGATGGAACTGGAGGAATCAGCCTGCCTGACTTCAGGCTCTACTACAAAGCCACAGTCATCAAGACAGTAT
>NW_011413015.1:0-501 GCF_000754665.1 Bison bison bison | reverse complement strand
CTGGAGAGGGTGTGGAGAAAAGGGAACCCTCTTAAACTGTTGGTGGGAATACAAACTAGTACAGCCACTATGGAGAACAGTGTGGAGATTCCTTAAAAAACTGGAATAGAACTGCGTTATGATCCAGCAATCCCACTGCTGGGCATACACACTGAGGAAACCAGAATTGAAAGAGACACGTGTACCCCAATGTTCATTGCAGCACTGTTTATAATAGCCAGGTCATGGAAGCAACCTAGATGTCCATCAGCAGATGAATGGATAAGAAAGCTGTGGTACATATACACAATGGAGTATTACTCAGCCATTAAAAAAGATACATTTGAATCAGTTCTAATGAGGTGGATGAAACTGGAGCCTATTATACAGAGTGAAGTAAGCCAGAAAGAAAAATACCAATATAGTATACTAACACATATATATGGAATTTAGAAAGATGGTAACAATAACCCTGTATACAAGACAGCAAATGAGACAATGATGTATAGAACAGTCTTTTGG
>NW_011413014.1:3693-4187 GCF_000754665.1 Bison bison bison | reverse complement strand
AAACCACGTGGTTCCCCCGTCATCGCAAGATGAAGCCCTTTCCCACTACAGCGTCTCAGGAGAAGCCCCACGTTAGGAATTGGAGGTCGAAACGGTACTTGGCACCCTTGATGCGCCCCCACGAAGTTCCCCGGCATCCCGGTCTCCCTGGAGAGGAACACCGAGGTTTTCCGGCACCACTTCCTCTGAGCGCCTTCTACCCTCCTGATGTCGACAGGAGGGTCGACTGCCCTGCTTTGTCTGGAAGGGGTTCCCGACCTTCCGGTCGCACCTCAGGATGAGGCCGGTCTCACGACGACATTCCAGACGTGGCCTCGTGTGTGCTTCCAGACTGCGAAGCACCCCGATTTCCCGGTCCCCTCTTGGTAAGAACCCGATGCCCGGACACCTCTCCGAACTCCACCCTGTGAATGAAGTCAACACGAAGGGGCAGTGACTCGCCCGTGCATCGTCTGGAAAAAACCCCCAGGTTCCAAATACAGCTCGACAAGTGC
>NW_011413014.1:0-454 GCF_000754665.1 Bison bison bison | reverse complement strand
TTCCTCTGAGCGCCTTCTACCCTCCTGATCTCGACAGGAGGGTCGACTCCCCTGCTTTGTCTGGAAGGGGTTCCCGACATTCTGGTCGCACCTCAGGATGAGGCCGGTCTCATGACGACATTCCAGACGTGGCCTCATGTGTGCTTCCAGACTGCGAAGCACCCCGATTTCCCGGTCCCCTCTTGGTAAAAACCCGATGCCCGGACACCTTTCCTAACTCCACCCTGTGAATGAAGTCAACACGAAGGGGCAGTGACTCGCCCGTGCATCGTCCGGAAAAGACCCCCAGGTTCCAAATACAGCTCGACAAGTGGCCTCTCTCCCTGGGGACACCTCGAGAGGCAAGCGGAGTTCCACGCCTCAACCTAAGACGAGGCCTCCCTCGCCTGTCCCCAGTCTGCAGGGACCCTGTGATCGGAGTCTGAAATCAGAGGAACCCTGAGGTTCCTGCCTC
>NW_011413013.1:0-650 GCF_000754665.1 Bison bison bison | reverse complement strand
TGAGTTGCGACGGGGAATTCAGGCTGCCTCTTGTGTTGGCCCAGCCAAGTCCAATCTTCCATTCGAGTTGCGAAGGAAAGCTGGGGATTGCTCTCGAGTGACTGCAGGGCCAATAGACCTCATCTAGGCTTGTGTCCAGAAGCCAATGTTACTCTCCAGGGCGACAGGATCTCGGTTGCATTCCAGACGCACCCGGGGAGACAGGCATTCATCTCGAGTGGAAGCAAAGAACCCCGCTCTGCTCTCGAATCGCGACGGGTATCTCTTGGAGCTCACTGGGTGGACTCAAGGGAGTCAAGCCTCCTGAGGCGTTTGGAGAGAGGTCGCGCGATTGGTCCCTAGGCCATGCGGGAGACGAAGGCCCTCATCTCTCGATGACGGGGGAATCTCGGGGTTGTTCTCGAGCGGCGGCCCCAGTGTGCGGTTTCTCACGAGGTACGACGGCGAGGTCAGTGAGCCTCTCGTGGGGCGCCAGGGAAGTCGGGTCTCCATGCGAGTGGCGAGGGGGAGCGCGTCACTGCTCCCGAGCCATGGTAGGGGAATCTGGCCTCGAGACGCGTTGAAGCAGGTCTCTCGAGGACTTTCTCGGGTTGAGGCAGGAAACCCTGGGTTCCCTCGACTTGTGCAGGTGACCTCAGGGGGCTTCTCAT
>NW_011413012.1:0-522 GCF_000754665.1 Bison bison bison | reverse complement strand
CAGGCTCCTCCGTCCATGGGATTTTCTAGGCAAGAGTACTGGAGTGGGGTGCCATTGCCTTCTCCGCTATGCAGAGTACATCATGAGAAACGCTGGGCTGGAAGAAGCACAAGCTGGAATCAAGATTGCCGGGAGAAATATCAATAACCTCAGATATGCAGATGATACCACCTTTATGGCAGAAAGTGAAGAGGAACTCAAAAGCCTCTTGATGAAAGTGAAAGTGGAGAGTGAAAAAGTTGGCTTAAAGCTCAACATTCAGAAAACGAAGATCATGCCATCTGGTCCCATCACTTCATGGGAAATAGATGGTGAAACAGTGGAAACAGTGTCAGACTTCATTTTTTTGGGCTCCAAAATCACTGCAGATGGTGACTGCAGCCATGAAATTAAAAGACGCTTACTCCTTGGAAGGAAGTTATGACCAACCTAGATAGCATATTGAAATGCAGAGACATTACTTTGCCAACAAAGGTCCGTCTAGTCAAGTCTATGGTTTTTCCAGTGGTCATGTATGGATGT
>NW_011413011.1:0-516 GCF_000754665.1 Bison bison bison | reverse complement strand
GCTGTCATACTCCAGAGAAATGGTTTCACCTGGAGACCATACATTTGACATTAGTCATACCTTTCACCATCACAAACTTTTATTACTCCTATTGACTCATGTATTCCTGTTCTCCATATGTGTGTGAGCAAGGTCCATGAACATAGGGACCATGTCTGTCTCGTTCAACAACATTGTTGAGCCATAATAATTTTTTTAATTTTTTTTAAATTTTATTTTATTTTTAAACTTTACAATATTGTATTAGTTTTGCCAAATATCAAAATGAATCCACCACAGGTATACCCGCGTTCCCCATCCTGAACCCTCCAATGTATAACAAGTATATGAATAAGTGACAGGAGATAAAGACAAACTCTACCCCTTTAGAAAGATGACCCCTTTAGAAGATGACCCCTCTACGGCCATCTTGCTTATTACAAGAATGTATCGGGTGATGCCACCAACATGGCAACACAGGAGGTTCCTTCCTCCCACGGTCACAGCAAAAACACTTATGCATGGATCAATTCCTTT
>NW_011413010.1:0-510 GCF_000754665.1 Bison bison bison | reverse complement strand
GCAGAGTAGCTCTTCCACAACTAAGGTTGTAAAGAAAAAACAATATGGAGATGCATTGGAAGGGAGAGATAGAGTCTAGTCAGGACCCATACTCCTGATGGGGAACCCAGAATTAGGAGGGGACATTACCAACTTGGTATCTTCCCTGGGAGGACATGCTGAGCACCTGAGCCCTGGTGACCTGAATGAGGAAGACAAGCCCCCATATCTTGATTTGAAACCAGCAGAGCTACGTCTGGGAGAGAGCTGGGGGCTGTGGTAAGCCAAGACCCCATGCTTAATAGGTTAGTGCCAAACTTACTGACGCTGAATGTTGTCAGTAATGACGCTCAATGTAGCCACAGGTCACATGGGAAAGAGAATTATATACTAATTTTAGGACACGTGCCAAAGGGGCAAGGATTTCTTGAAACTTTATCCAGGGATGAAATCACTTGACATTTAAAAAAATCTTCCCTGTACCCAGCTGTCCCAGTGCTAGAAGGAGACTTTTCTGACATTCCTCACTTA
>NW_011413009.1:0-502 GCF_000754665.1 Bison bison bison | reverse complement strand
TTTTTGCTTTACCTTACTATCAGACAGAAAAACCTTGACTTCTCAAGCTAAGAGCCACAGAGCATTTAGATTTAGTGATCTAGCTTTTTGGGTGCAGGGAATTACAGCTCCAAGGCCTTTAAAAGATCTTTAATTCAAGAAATAAAATGTCAGGGCTATTAGACACAGGAACAGACGTCCTTAACATTGCTGGGGAAGACTGACCCAGCTCCTGGCCAACACATACTACTGAAAATGAGTTGAGATTAGAGAAACTGGTATGCGGGGTGGGAATGCTGTTAGAGAAAAAGGTGAGGGAGAGTTTAAAACCTTGAAGAGTAGTGAGTTCCCCGTTGCTGGAAGTATTCAAGCAAAGATTAGATGGTTGCTTGTCATCTAAAAAGCTATAGATCAGATTTAGGTTACAAAACGTAACTGGAAAAGCTTATAAACATGTTGTGCAACACCTCTTTACTTGCTTCTCATATTTAGGTCTGCCAAAACTTTTGAAAACTGATAATGC
>NW_011413008.1:0-541 GCF_000754665.1 Bison bison bison | reverse complement strand
TCTTTATTTGTGGCTGGCAGGTGCATGGGCTTCTGTAGTTTTGTTGGGCATGTGGGTTCTTAGTTCCTAACCACAGATCAAACCTGTGCCCCCTGAAGTGAAAGCTCAGAGTCCTAACCCTGGACTGCCACTCAAGGGATTCAGTTTTCTCTTCCTTTACTAAAGAAATCACTTCCTTAAGAGGGAAAAAAGAAATGAGGAAAATGTATTCTTTGCCACATTGAATCTCTTCCTAACAATCTTTGTTTTGAGAAACAGAGAGGCCAGGAACCCAACCATATCAATCAAGGTAGGGCAGCTGCTAAAGCAAACATACCCCAAGCCTTCATGGCTCACTACAATAGAAGTTTGTTTCTTGGTGACATAAAGTCAAATGTGGATATTTCTGGTTGGTTTCTCACCTGATCTGAGAGGTATCTCAGGAATTCAGGCTCCTTTGAGTCTACCTCTAGAGTCTTCACAGAAAAATTGAGGACAATACGGAGAAGACACTACCCACCAATGTCTGATAGGGATCAGTTCAGTTCAGTTCAGTTCATGC
>NW_011413007.1:0-539 GCF_000754665.1 Bison bison bison | reverse complement strand
GGCCCAGGATGTGATCTATCCTGGAGAAGGTTCCATGTGCGCTTGAGAAAAAGGTGAAGTTCATTGTTTTGGGATGAAATGTCCTATAGATATCAGTTAGGTCTAACTGGTCTATTGTGTCCTTTAAGTTTGTGTTTCCTTGTTAATTTTCTGTTTAGTTGATCTATCCATAGGTGTGAGTGGGGTATTAAAGTCTCCCACTATTATTGAGTTATTGTTAATTTCTCCTTTCATACTTGTTAACATTTGTCTTACATACTGCGGTGCTCCTGTGTTGGATGCATATATATTTATAATTGTTATATCTTCTTCTTGGATTGATCCTTTGATCATTATGTAGTGACCTTCTTTGTCTCTTTTCACAGCCTTTGTTTTAAAGTCTATTTTATCTGATATGAGTATTGCTACTCCTGCTTTCTTTTGGTCCCTATTTGCATGGAAAATCTTTTTCCAGCCCTTCACTTTCTAGTCTGTATGTGTCCCCTGTTTTGAGGTGGGTCTCTTGTAGACAAACATATGTAGGGTCTTTGTTTTTGTAT
>NW_011413006.1:0-583 GCF_000754665.1 Bison bison bison | reverse complement strand
GAGGGAGGGAACACAGTACTTCCGGGCAATCTGTGAGGTCAAAACTGCCTTCTGCGCTCTGGGAGCTCACAGGACCCTCGTGGCCACTCAGACCTACATGGTGCATCGGTGAGAGGTCCCAACAGCCCCGCACAGACTGGATGGTAAGACGAGAACCAGACAGAGAGCGAGACCAAGGACTTGCCTTTCCATTGGCGCTTGGCATGTTTTCTGCTCATGATGTACATCAAGCACCCTGTCCGTTAGTATCTTTTCCTGGTTATTCTCCTCTGAAAGAATCATCTGCTAAAACCAAAAAATTGAATCAGAGTAAAGAAATAAGTAAAGACAGCAAAACTCCACCTGGAAAACTCAACTCTAAACTGAAAATCACAACATAAAAGAAAATACAATGGTGATGCTATCCATCCCGAATACCACCAGGTGATTAGAGTCAGAATTTGTCTTCTACTGGACAAAGGGGTACTTAAGAGATCCTGCACCTCTGAGCCACAAGTCTAGTTTACTAGTCATTAAAATAACCCTGGTGGGCGGGTCCTCAATCAGAAAGATAAATAACATCTGATGCCCACCACTACAGCCT
>NW_011413005.1:0-871 GCF_000754665.1 Bison bison bison | reverse complement strand
TGGGGGACAGCCCCCAGTGAAATCAGAGGTGAGAGCACAAAGCAATACAGTAGGCAGACTCCGGTTTTTTTGGGGGGGAGATGCTCGACAACATCCGGGTGGACTCCTGAGGCTCGATCCCGAATTTGCGTATGCCGAGCCTCCTTCCTCATGACCTTTGTCCAGAGTGGAATGCCTCCCCGGCTCCCGGCACATGATCAGTGCATGCTCATTCACGATATCAGTGCCTGCTCAGCCACGTGATCACTGACGGCACAGTCACGTGATCAGCGCCTCTCAGTCACGTGATCACCGTATGATAAACATGTGATCAGTGAACGACCAGCCACGTGATCACTGCATGCGCAGTCAGGTGGTCAGTTCTGATCAGCCACGTGATCAGTGCGTGCACAGTCCCATGATAAGCGCCTGTCAGTCACGGATCACTGCCTGATGAACACGTGATCAGTGCCCGATCAGCCACGTAATCAGTGCATGCCCAGTCAGGTGATCAGTGCATGATAGCCACGTGATCAGTGCGTACACAGTCCCATGATCAGCGCCTGTCTGTCACTGATCAGTGCATGATCAACCACTTTATCAGTGCATGATATGCCACATGATCAGTGCTTGATCAGCCACATGATTACTGTAGGATCAGCCACGTGATCAGTGCAGGATCCACAACGTGATTAGTGCATCATCAGCCACGTGATCAGTGTATGATCAGCCACGTCATCAGTGCATGATCACCCAGGTGATTAGTGCATCTTAAGCCACGTGATCAGTGCATGCACAGTCATGTGATCAGTGTATGATCAGTTTCGTGATCAGTGCATGATCAGCCACGTGATCAGTGCATGATCAGCCACGTGATCAGTGCATGATCAGT
>NW_011413004.1:4645-5044 GCF_000754665.1 Bison bison bison | reverse complement strand
ATAAATCCACGCACCTATGGACACCTAATCTTCAACAAAGGAGGCAAGAATATTCAATGGAGAAAAGACAATCTCTTTAACAAATGGTTCTGGGAAAACTGGTCAATCACTTGTAAAAAAATGAAACAAGAACACTTTCTAACACCATACACAAATATAAACTCAAAAAGGATTAAAGATCTAAATGTAAGGCCAGAAACTATAAAACTCCTAAAGGAAAACATAGACAAAACACTCTCCGACATAAATCACAGCAGGATCCTCTATGACCTCCCAAAATATTGGAAATAAACACAAAAATAAACAAATGGGACCTAATTAAAATTAAAAGCTTTTGCACAACAAAGGAAACTATAAGCAAGGTGAAAAGACAGCCTTCAGAATGGGAGAAAATAATAG
>NW_011413004.1:0-341 GCF_000754665.1 Bison bison bison | reverse complement strand
AGGAGAGTGAAAAAACTGGCTTAAAACTCAACTATTAAAACACTAAGATCATGGCATCTGGTCCTATCACTTCATGGCAAATAGAAGTGGGGTAAGTGGAAGCAGTCCATCCTAAGGGAGATCAGTCCTGGGTGTTCATTGGAAGGGCTGATGTTGAAGCTGAAACTCCAATACTTTGGCCACCTGATGCGAAGAACTGACTCATTTGAAAAGACCCTGATGCTGGGAAAGATTGAGGGCAGGAGGAGAGGGTGACAACAGAGGATCAGATGGTTGGATGGCATCACTGACTCAATGGACATGAGTTTGGGTGAACTCCGGGAGTTGGTGATGGACAGGGA
>NW_011413003.1:4817-5283 GCF_000754665.1 Bison bison bison | reverse complement strand
TTTTTGCTTTTTATATCCAATATTCTGGGAGGTGGGTCATGAGGATCCTGCTGTTGGTTTATGTTCAGAGAGTGTTTTGCTTTATGTTTTCCTCTAGGAGTTTAATAGTTTCTGGTCTTACGTTTAGATCTTTAATCCATTTTGAGTTTATTTTTTGTGTATAGTGTTAGAAAGTGTTACTAGTTTCATTCTTTTACAAGTGGTTGACCAGTTTTCCCAGCACCACTTGTTAAAGAGATTGTCTTTTCTCCATTGTATATTCTTGCCTCCTTTGTCAAAGATAAGGTGTCCATAGGTGCATGGATTTATCGCTGGGCTTTCTATTTTGTTCCATTGGTCTATATTTCTGTCTTTGTGCCAGTATCATACTGTCTTGATGACTGGCTTTGTGGTACAGCCTGAAGTCAGGCAGGTTGATTCCTCCAGTTCCATTCTTCTTTCTCAAGATTGCTTTGGCTGTTCGAGG
>NW_011413003.1:0-451 GCF_000754665.1 Bison bison bison | reverse complement strand
ACTGGTTGGATCTCCTCGGCAGTCCAAGGGACTCTCAAGAGTCTTCTCCAACACCACAGTTCAAAAGCATCAATTCTTTGGCGCTCAGCTTTCTTCACAGTCAAATTCTCACATCCATACGTGACTACTGGAAAAACCATAGCCTTGACTAGACAGAACTTTGTTGGCAAAGTAATGTCTCTGCTCTTTAATATGCTATCTAGGTTGGTCATAACTTCCTTCCAAGGAGTAAGCGTCCTTTAATTTCATGGCTGCAATCACCATTTGCAGTGATTTTGGAGCCAAGTTTGACACTGTTTCCACTGTTTCCTCATCTATTTCCCATGAAGTGATGGGACCAGATGCCATGATTTTCATTTTCTCAATGTTGAGCTTAAGCCAACTTTTTCACTCTCCTCTTTCACTTTCATCAAGAGGCTTTTTAGTTCCTCTTCACTTTATGCCATAAGGG
>NW_011413002.1:0-501 GCF_000754665.1 Bison bison bison | reverse complement strand
CGGTGGAGAAAAGAGACTGAGTAGCTTGGTTTTACACGGACGACCAATCAAACTTCAAGACAAGAAGTTTGCACCACTTACGTAGGCCTCACGCGCCCTCTCGAATAGCGAAAGGTGCCTCACCCTAGACACCTTCTCGAGTGGGTCTTAGCAGCCCAGGCCTAATTAGGAAGCGTGGTGGGTTCCGCGCTCCAGATGGAGACTCAGCTGGAAGTTAAAGGGAAGAATGACAAGGAACTTTAGGAATTGGAGCTGTAAGTTAACACTTTGACAAACAGAGCGAGATGGTGGTGGGGGACAGCCCCCAGTGAAATCAGAGGTGAGAGCACAAAGCAATACAGTAGGCAGACTCCGGTTTTTTTGGGGGGGAGATGCTCGAGAATATCCGGGTGGATTCCTGAGGCTCGATCCCTCATTTGCGTATGCCGAGCCTCCTTCCTCATGACCTTTGTCCATAGTGGAATGACTCCCCAGCTCCCGGCACATGATCAGTGCATGCTC
>NW_011413001.1:0-523 GCF_000754665.1 Bison bison bison | reverse complement strand
TTTGGAGAGAGGTCGCGAGGCTGGCCTCTAGGTCATGCAGGAGACGAAGGCCCTCATCTCCGCGATGACAGGGGAGTCTCGGGGTGGTACTCGAGCGGCGGCCCCAGGTGCGGTTTCTCACGAGATACGACGGCGAGGTCAGTGAGCCTCTCCTGGGGCGCCAGGGAAGTCGGGTCTCCTTGCGAGTGGCGAGGGGGAGCGCGTCATTGCTCTCGAGTCATGGTAGGGGAATCTGGCCTCGAGACGTGTTGAAGAAGGTCTCTCGAGGTCTTTCTCGGGTTGAGGCAGGAAACCCTGGCTTCCCTCGACTTGTGCAGGTGACCTCAGGGGGCTTCTCATGGTAACTTTGAGAAGTCAGGGAAACTGGAGGTGGGAGGGGCCTCTCGGGACTCCCCTGCGTTTGGTGCGTTGGAAGAGGGCCTCATCTCCAGTTGAGGCAGGAACCTCAGGGTTCCTCTGATTTCGGACTCCCATCGCAGGGTCCCTGCAGACTGGGGACAGGAGAGTCAGGCCTCGTCTTGGG
>NW_011413000.1:0-505 GCF_000754665.1 Bison bison bison | reverse complement strand
TACTAGCGTGTGAGATGAGTGCAATGTGCAGTAGTTTGAGCATTCTTTGGCATTGCCTTTCTTTGGGATCAGAATGAAAACTGACCTTCTCCAGGCCTGTGGCCACTGCTGAGTTTTCCAGATTTGCTGGCATATTGAGTGCAGCACTTTCACAGCATCATCTTCCAGGATTTGAAATAGCTCAACTGGAATTCTGTCACCTCCACTAGCTTTGTTCATAGTGGTGCTTTCTAAGGCCCACTTGACTTCACATTCCAGGATGTCTGGCTCTAGGTGAGTGATCACACCATCGTGATTGTCTTGGTCATGAAGATCTTTTTGTACAGTTCTTCTGTGTATTCTTGCCACCTCTTCTTAATATCTTCTGCTTCTGTTAGGTCCATACCATTTCTGTCCTTTATCGAGCCCAGCTTTGCATGAATGTTCCCTTGGTATCTCTAATTTCTTGAGAGGTCTCTAGTTCTTCCATTCTGTTGTTTTCCTCTTATTTCTTTGCTATTGATTG
>NW_011412999.1:0-509 GCF_000754665.1 Bison bison bison | reverse complement strand
GATGCTTCCTAAGGCCCACTTGACTCTACATTCCAGGATGTCTGGCTCTAGGTGAGTGATCACACCATCATGATTATCTGGGTCATCTTTTTTGTACAGTTCTGTGTATTCTTGCCACCTCTTCTTAATATCTTCTGCTTCTGTTAGGTCCATACCATTTCTGTCCTTTAATGAGCCCATCTTTGCATGAAATGTTCCCTTGATATCTAATTTTCTTGAAGAGATCTCTAGTTTTTCCCATTCTATTTTTTCCTCCATTTCTTAGCATTGATTGCTGAGGAAGGCTTTCTATCTCTCCTTGCTATTCTTTGGAACTCTGCATTCAGTTGCATATATCTTTCCTTTTCTCCTTTGCTTTGGGGAGCTGTTTTACACATATGTTTAAAACAGGCCCATGTGCTGTCCAGCAAGCCACTGGTTATGTGCATCTGTGGCTTTTTCAGTAGAAGTTTAGTTCAAGAAACTTGGGGGAATGTTCAGGATACAGATGAACTACAAATCATGAGATT
>NW_011412998.1:0-559 GCF_000754665.1 Bison bison bison | reverse complement strand
CGACTTCATGGACTGCAGCCCACCGTGCTCCTCCCTCCATGTGATTTTCCAGGCAAGAGTACTGGAGTGGGGTGCCATTGCCTTCTCCAACCCCTAGGGAATTACAAATCACCTCGAGGGTTTGTTAAAACTCTGATTTCAGAGCTCCACCCGCAATGTTTCTGACTCAGTTGTCTCCAGTAGGGCTGTAGGATTTGCATTTCAACAAGTCCTGGGGGAGGAAGATCCCCTGGAGAAGGAAATGGCAACCCACTCCAGTATTCTTGCCTATGAAACCCCATGGACAGAGATGCCTGGCGGGCTACAGTCCATGAGGTCACAAAAGTCTGGGAAATGACGAGGTGACTAAACAACAACAACAAGGTGATTTGGATGTTTGCTCACGTGTGACACAAGAGTGTGTAAGACCTGAAATATCTCTGAGAAGAGGTGGGAGCGTGTGTGCTTCAGTCACGTCTGACTCTGTGTGACCCTATGGACTGTAGCCCACCACTGGTAGCAGCAGTAAATTAAAATTTCAGCGCCTGTAATTCTGGCCATCTCCCAAGACAAAGAAATT
>NW_011412997.1:0-537 GCF_000754665.1 Bison bison bison | reverse complement strand
GCTGCCATTTCCTACTCCAGGGGAATCTTCCTGACCCAGAGATCAAACTCGCATCTCTTGAGTCTCCTGCACTGGCAGGCACTGCACCACAATATCAAGACACAAATAATTAAAAACTACAATATGACAATTTTCGTCCAAAATGGCATGAAATCACTGAAAATATCTAAGGCTGGTAAGATAAGAGTGCTTGTAGGTACAGCTGTTCAGAGTACCTATTGTTACAAAGAATCATTAAAACATCCCCACCCAACTAAATGTTGGTTTCTAAATGCTATTCTCCAAAAAAGAAACCAGAGTTCCTTGGAAACTAGCTGAACCACAAGCTGGGGCAGATACAGATGAACCTAGAGCAAGCTTTTTTATGAAGCCGGAGAATAAGAGAGTGAATAAAATGTAAAAGTAAGTGAGAAATGAAATACATAGTCTAATGCAAGAGAGGCTACCAAAAGGCCACCAAGAGCTCCTACTAGCTAGCCCTTGAACAATTTGAACCCCAAATAAATAATAACATAAGAGGCATATAAACCAAAGGAT
>NW_011412996.1:4704-5171 GCF_000754665.1 Bison bison bison | reverse complement strand
ACTGATGACGTGGCTGATCGGGCACTGATCACATGGCTCATCATGCACTGATCACGTGTTCATCAGGCAGTGATCAGTGACTGACAGGCGCTGATCAGGGTACTGTTCACCCACTGATCAGGTGGCTGATCAGGAACTGACCACCTGACCGCGAATGCAGTGATCACGTGGCTGGTCGTTCACTGATCACGTGTTTATCATACGGTGATCACGTGACTGAGAGGCGCTGATCACGTGGCTGAGCAGGCACTGATATCGTGACTGAGCATGTGCCGGGAGCCGGGGAGGCATTCCACTCTGGAAAAAGGTCATGAGGAAGGAGGCTCGGCATACGCAAATGTGGGATCGAGCCTCAGGAGTCCACCTGGATATTCTAGAGCATCTCCCCCCCAAAAAAACCAGAGTCTGCCTACTGTATTGCTTTGTGCTCTCACCTCTGATTTCACTGGGGGCTGTCCCCCACCACC
>NW_011412996.1:0-451 GCF_000754665.1 Bison bison bison | reverse complement strand
GCCGACAGGAATCACGCAGCTCAGATGGCAATTGTCATGCAGATGAGCCGGCAGGAATCACGCAGCTCAGCAGGCCCTGATCACGTGACTCTGCAGGCACTGATCACCTGGCTGATCAAGTACAGATCACGTGACTGAGCTTGCACTGATCACGTGGCTATCATGCACTGATGACGTGACTGCCCATGCACTGATGACGTTGGCTGATCGGGCACTGATCACATGGCTCATCATGCACTGATCACGTGTTTATCAGGCAATGATCAGTGACTGACAGGCGCTGATCATGGGACTGTGCACGCACTGATCACGTGGCTATCATGCACTGATCACGTGACTGCGCATGCACTGATGACGTGGCTGCTCGGGCACTGATCACGTGTTTATCAGGCAGTGATCAGTGACTGACAGGCGCTGATCAGGGGATTGTGTACGCACTGATCAGGTGGCT
>NW_011412995.1:0-569 GCF_000754665.1 Bison bison bison | reverse complement strand
CAAGCCGAATCCACAGATGCAGAACCTACGTATGCTGAAAGCTAAGTGCATACAGTTATTTTACATGGCGGCCTTGAGCAGCCTCAGATATTGGTTATCTGCCGGGCTTGTGGAACCAAACTCTTATGAATACTGAGGGACAACTGTACTGACATTTGGAGTCTTTCCTGTGGCAACTCTCCTGTGCATTATAGGATGTTCAGCAGCATCCCTGGCCACTATCCACTAGATGCCAATATCAACACCCCACTCCACCCCTGGCTACTTGTTGCGACAATCAACAATGTCCAAACACTGGTAAAAGTCCCCTGGGGAGAGGACAAATTGCCCTTAGTTTAGAACCACCATTCCAGCCAAACTGAACCACACAACTCAGTGCAGAATCGTGTTGCATCCACTCTTTGTCACCTGATTGTCCTTTGGGCTCCCCAACCACTCTGTAAATTCCCTAAGAGAAGGATGAAGTCAATCTCACAAGTGCACCTACCCAGCAAAGGATTAGACACACAAAAAACCTTCAGAAGTACTCATCCTGGTGACTTGACGATGAAGTAACCCCACAGGCTGTT
>NW_011412994.1:0-505 GCF_000754665.1 Bison bison bison | reverse complement strand
CTCTTCTTAATATCTTCTGCTTCTGTTATCTGTAATTAATTGAAGAAATAAATTGACTGCAAGACATTAGTGCTTTGTTAATATCATCAATATTCTCTCAAACTCAACATATTAAAATTATAACTCATGATGCTTCTTCCTCCCAATACCTCTCCCTGAAAATACCAGATCTGCTGAATAGACAGCTTCAATTCTGCCATCAACATCATCATTGTCTCAAACCTTAAATTACCGCTGACTTACTACTCTCCTTTTCACATTAATCTACAATACAGCCAATCAGAGACAGCAGTAGCAAGAATCCTGGCTATAAAAAGTTTTTAAGTATTATTTTTCACTGAAGTATAGTTGAAAATATTGTAAATCAAAACTATATTAGTTTCTGGTATACAACGGTAATGCTTCAATATTTTTACAGATTATATTCCAGTTAAAGTTATCATAAAATATTGGCTATATTCTCTGTGCTATATAAAATATTCTTGTAGTTTATTATTTACATAGT
>NW_011412993.1:0-531 GCF_000754665.1 Bison bison bison | reverse complement strand
CGGGTCTCCATGCGAGTGGCGAGGGGGAGCGCGTCATTGTTTTCGAGTCATGGGAGGGGAATCTGGCCTGGAGACGTGTTGAAGAAGGTGTCTCGAGGACTTTTTCGGCTTGAGGCAGGAAACCCTGGCTTCCCTCGACTTGTGCAGGTGACCTCAGGGGGCTTCTCATGGTGGCTCTGAGAAGTCAGGGAAACTGGAGGTGGGAGGGGCCTCTCGGGACTCCACGGGGTTTGGTGCATTGGAAGAGGGCCTCATCTCCATCTGAGGCAGGAACCTCAGGGTTCCTCTGATTTCAGACTCCGATCGCACGGTCCCTGCAGACTGGGGACAGGAGAGTCAGGCCTCGTCTTGGGTTGAGGCATGGAACTCCGCTTGCCTCTCGAGGTGTCCCCGGGGAGAGAGGCCACTCGTCGAGCTGTATTTGGAACCTGGGGGTTTTTCCGGACGACGCACGGGCGAGTCACTGCCCCTTCGTGTTGACTTCATTCACAGGGTGGAGTTCGGAGAGGTGTCCGGGCAGTCGGGTTGTTA
>NW_011412992.1:0-522 GCF_000754665.1 Bison bison bison | reverse complement strand
AGATCTGTTTTGTCAAGGCTATGGTTTTTCCAGTGGTCATGTATGGATTCGAGAGTTGGACTGTGAAGAAAGCTGAGCACTGAAGAATTGATGCTTTTGAACTGTGGTGTTGGAGAAGACTCTTGAGAGTCCCTTGGACTGCAAGGAGATCCAACCAGTCCATCCTAAAGGAGATCAGCCCTGGGTGTTCTTTGGAAGGAATGATGCTAAAGCTGAAACTCCAGTACTTTGGCCACCTCATGTGAAGAGTTGACTCATTGGAAAAGACTCTGATGCTGGGAGGGATTGGGGTCAGGAGGAGAAGGGGGCAACAGGGGATGAGATGGCTGGATGGCATCACTGACTCAATGGACGTGAGTCTGAGTGAACTCCGGGAGTTGGTGATGGACAGGGAGGTCTGGCATGCTGCAATTCATGGGGTCACAAAGAGTCGGACACGACTGAGCGACTGAACTGAAGGAGTATCATTGCACTGTAAAAAGGGGTGAAGCTTTAAGTTTTATTTTTTTAATATTAGCTAAT
>NW_011412991.1:0-514 GCF_000754665.1 Bison bison bison | reverse complement strand
GACTCTCCTGTCCCCAGTCTGCAGGGATCCTGCGATCGGAGTCTGAAATCAGAGGAACCCTGAGGTTCCTGCCTCAACTGGAGATGAGGCCTTCTTCCAGTGCACCAAACCCAGTGGAGTCCCGAGAGGCCCGTCCCACCTCCACTTTCCCTGACTTCTCAGAGCCACCATGAGAAGCCCCCTGAGGTCACCTGCACAAGTCAAGGGAAGCCAGGGTTTCTGCCTCAACCCGAGAAAGACCTCGAGAGACCTTCTTCAACACGTCTCGAGGCCAGATTCCCCTACCATGACTTGAGAGCAATGACGCGCTCCCCCTCGCCACTCGCATGGAGACCCGCCTTCCCTGGCCGCCCCACGAGAGGCTCACTGACCTCGCCGTCGTACCTAGGGAGAAACCGCACACTGTGGCCGCCGCTCGAGAACAACCCTGACGACTCCCCCATCATCGCGAGTTGAGGGCCTTCGTCTCCTGTATGGCCTAGAGACCAATCTCTCGACCTCTCTCCACGCCTCA
>NW_011412990.1:0-508 GCF_000754665.1 Bison bison bison | reverse complement strand
TGGGACAAAGTGGTATCCTTTCTGCTGCTCCTTGGGGTCTACTTAGGAGGAGGAGAAGGAGGTGCAGAGCCAGGAGCAGGAGGAGGGGTGGGGGCGAGTGCTGGTGGACCCTGAAGGAAGTGTGGTACTGGGCAATTCGCAGGCTTCAAAGGCACAGCTGAATAGAGTCCTGGCAGGGCCACACCTGTCAGTGTCGAAGCCATGACATTGTGTGTCTACTTCAGGCCTGCATCTGAGGAGGAACAGCTCCGAGGCCTCTAAGTCAGGAATGACCAGAGACAGTACACCAGAGCAGTCTCAGCAGACAGTTATTGTTGTAAATGTGGATGATCCCGAAAATACTGAGACATGGGAGTCACACATACACACACACAGACACACATACACATACGCAAACACACACCAACACCTTTGCTTTCAGACACGATGTGTTACAACGACTGCATGTCTGACCATGTAAGCAGTGACATGCCACTACCCAGCATACACAGGTCTAGAGAAGAGTAAC
>NW_011412989.1:0-4950 GCF_000754665.1 Bison bison bison | reverse complement strand
AAAAAAAAAGAAGTACCAGTGTGAGCTCCTGGCTTTCACTATCTACAGAAATATCTAGAGAAATTCCAATGTATCTGGGAGCATAAGTATATACAGACAATATATTTCCTTCATTTACCAATGGAAAAGGAAGACCTAGCTGCAAGGAAACCCCAGTAGCAGCAATGAACATGCAGGGAGATATCAGTTACTAAATGTCATTTTCCAACGAAAGGAAACATGGGTTTTGGCAGAAGTGTTCTGATTTCAGGGTCATGGTGGGGAAAGAAAAACACAAGATGAACAGGAATACCTTATGATGCCAGCAAGGAAGTACACAGAAAAGAACCATGTCATGCTCAAAGAACACACGCCCCACAAGAAGGAGTTCCTAATCACCAAAGCTGGAAAAATGCAAGAAACTAAATAATGATATAATTTGATTATAAGTCAGAATATAACAAAGTTATTCACGACTCAATAGTGACATAAAGAATTTGATTACTTATTTGATTTGGTAATTAGAAATGCATTCTATAAAATTTTGTAATTTGAAAATTTATAAAAATATGAGGGAGAAAAGACAGCTCTACAGAATTCCAACGAACAAATATGGTAGGAATAAGGAAACAGAAAGTCACCTTTTAGTCATATTTGTTGTAGGCCAAATCAACAGATGAATTTTAAAAGCAGTGAATAAAAGTCTGAGAAGAATCCTATCCCTCTCTTTGGCTCCGAGCAAGAATTCCCCTAGCCCAAGAGCAGCCTTATCATAGGAACCGGCGACAGGGTCTGCTTGCCCCTATCAGGTTTTGGTTCCCCACCAGTCCACAGAAGTATTCAAACAAGCTAATCACATCCTTCCTTGAGAACCAAGGGTCACCACCATCTCTTGTTACCACAGGTAACCTCCCACAGCCCTGCTTGTTCATTCTCTTCCGGAGCATGACTCCCCTGAGGCTCGACCTAGCCAGTAGTATCCTCTTCCCTCAGGCAGTGAGTGAACAGTACTGAGAAGCTGCTGTGGGTAGCACCTGTCCAGTGTCAGGTGTGTATGTTCAGCAGCCACCCCCAGATCCCTATGGTAGAAATCACTCCATCACCATTAGAACGAAGGAGAGGAAATAAAACAGGTATTATTGCCAAAAATGTGTAACTTTCATCTAATCCTAAGAAAACACCAGACAAACCCAAACTGACAGACATTGTATAAAATACCTGAGCAGTATCTCCAAAACTGTCACCGTTGGGAAAGACCCAGAAAGCTTGAGGAATTCTCAGCGTGCGGGAGACTAAAGAGAAATGATGGCCAAATGTGGTATCCGGAATGGGATGCTGGGACAGAAAAAGGAGATTACCGGGATAAATGATAGAATTCAAATAAAGTATGTAAATTAGTTAATAGTACTGCATCAATATTAATTTTCAATTTTCATAATTTTTATATGCCTATGGAAGATGTTAACATTAGGGAAATCTGGATGAAGGTTTTCTATACTGTTTTTTGCAAACTTTTGTTAGGTCTAAAGTTACTTCAAAAAAACATTTTTTGAAAGATTCACTCACTGCTAAAAGGAAACATAACGATATCTGTGTGATAAATTGCTTCAGTATGGTCCGACTCTTTGCCACCCTATGGACTGTAAGCTACCAGGTTCTTCTGTCCACTGGATTCTCCAGGGAAGAATGCTGGAGTGGGTTTCCATGTCCTCCTCCACGGGATCTTCCTGACCCAGGGATCAAACCCAAGTCTCTTAGGTTTCCTGCGCTGGCAGGTGGGGCCTTTACCAGCTGAGCCACAGGGGAAGCCCCACGGTTATACTATAAATCTTACCTTTTAGTAATAGTTCAACCAATTGAAATACGGTCAGGAGGATGGATATAAAGATGGATAAATGTCCGTGCCTCGTGATCCATTAAAAAACTATTTCAAAGTGCTTTGAAAGTGAGAGTGTTAGTTTCTCAGTCATGTCTGACTCTTTGTGCTTCCATGGACTGTAGCCTGCCAGGCTCCTCTGTCCATGGGATTCTCCCGGCAAGAATACTGGAGTGGATTGTCATGTCCTGTCTAGAGGGCCCATTAATATAAAGGAAAGTGCAACCATTTCCAAGGTGTAGATGAATATTTATCTGCTCCTGGTGGCTCAGACGGTAAAGAATCTGCCTACAATCAAGGAGACCTGGGTTCGATTTCTGGGCATTATCAATACGAACCACACAAATAATTAGATGCAAACAAATACGATTTTTTTAGAGGAGCGCAACACGATCGAGGGATTTTATTTTATTTTATTGGATCGAGGGATTTTAAAGAGAGCAAGAAATGATTAACCACAAAATTGAAGCTAATCACAGGTGAGGAAAGAGGGTTACTCAGAGGGTGGACAGGAGAGTTGGCCGGCGAGCAATTCAATCCATTGCCTTTCTTATTAATCCCCAAACTTTGGTCCTAGGTAATTTCATTTATATCAGTAGAGACAGAGTTTGTAGAAAGAATACCGTTGAGATACCTGACTGGAAGAAGAGTCGGAAAACAGTCGAGACGTCCAAGACCCGAGCAGTGGCAGCGCGTCCCTCCCTCTCCACAGGCCGCTGCCAACAAGCCGCAGCGCTGGAGGCTACTGGCGTCCTAACGGGTCCTCGCCAGAAGAGCACTTGGATTGGTGGAGCTCAGGTCACATGCCACCCACTCACTCAATCAGCTAGGTACCGGGAGGCGGGGCCAAGTTCTAGACCCGCCCACATAGCAGAGAGGCTTATGGGTGAGAAGGTTCCCCTCAGGCGCCAGCGCCTCGGCTCTAGAACCCCTTGGGTGGAAAGCTGGGCACAAGGTCTCTCTGTGTGGCCTAGATACCGCCTGGCCAGGGTTTCTGCCAGGCCAGGGCTCAAACTCAGAGAACTGATGTCCACATCGATGGGCTTTGCAACAGAGACTGAACTTAAAAACAATTGGCCCCTTAACGAAAAAGAAGCTTCTCGGGTGGCGCTAGTGGTAAAGAACCCGCCTGCCAATGCAGGAGATGTCAGGGTCCAGGTTCGACCCCTGGGTCAGGACGATCCCCTGGAGGAGGTCACGGCAACCCACTCCAGTATCCTTTGTTTTTGTTTTTGTTTTTCAGTCCAGTATTCTTGCCTGGAGAATCCCATGGACGAGGGGCCTGGTGGGCGACTTAGCACTTGATGAAAAAAGCCATCAAACTTTAGTGTCCACAGGGCTCTCCTACGGTACATAAGGTGTTGAGTCCACACCAGATAGGGAAGAATGTATTCTGGCCTCTGTGCAGTAAAGCCAGCATAGCAGTGACATTGACATTTGACAAAAGCAGCATAAAGGAGAAAACTGCATGCATTCTAAGTTGCTTCAGTCTTGTCCGACTCTTTGTGACCCCATGAACTGTGAAGCCCATCAGGTCCCTCTGTCCAGGGGATTCTCCAGGCAAGACAGCTGGAGTGAGAGGCCATGCCCTTCTCTGGGGAAGGAGAAAACTGCCGCCCCTTTAATAGCAAGGGGCATTCAGGGTATTTGTGTCCAACCTTCTCAGCCTGCAATGTGGGAGACCTTGGTTCGATTCCTGGGTTGGGAAGATCCACTGGAGAAGGGATAGGCTACCCACTCCAGTATTCTTGGGCTTTCCTTGTGGCTCAGCCGCTAAAGAATCTGCCCAACAATGTGGGAGACCTGGGTTCGATCCCTGGGTTAAGAGGATCCCCTGGAGAAGGGAAAGGCTGCCCACTCCTGCATTCTGGCCTGGAGAATTCCATGGACTGTATAGTCCATGGGGTCACGGAGAGACGCACACAACTGAGCAACTTTCACTTTCACTTTCTCCCTGAAATCCTGATTCCACTGTTGGTTTCTTATTCTCTTCCCAGTTGTTTAAAACTTTTCAGAATACAATACATTTTATTTATATGCTCTTTTTCTAATTTGGCCATCTCCTTCTGGTGGAAAAATATAAATTCCTGGAGGGCGGGAATCTTTGTTTATTTGTTCATTAACATATCCTTATAGTAATGCTTGGTATAATGTATACTTCAACATTTGTTCAATGAATTGTTCTCCAGCCATACTAGCCTATTTTTTGTGCCTCTGACCCTAACTCTAACTCAGCAAGCATGTTTTCACACCATTATGTATTTTCCTGTAACAACTTGCCCACAGACGTTCCTATAACCACCATCCTTACTAGGTTCACTTCTCTGCTCACCTCATTAGCCAAGGCTTACTTTTCTTCATGACACCTAGCATTTGATCCTAGTTTTTCTGAGTATGTTTCGTTTCTCTGATTTGTTGCTGTTTCTACTTTGCTTTAGTTTAGGTTTGCTGTTTTTCTGTTTTCTTTTCTCAACATTTCTTTCTTATACTCTTTTAATTGCCGCTAAAGAAGTAAACCATCCATGACTGCTTTAATTTTTGCCATATAATGCCATCTTTCAGTAGATGGGGGTAATGGCATTAAATATCTTAAACTGGATCCCTGGTTTCATGACTTTACCACTTCAGATCAGATCAGATCAGTCGCTCAGTCGTGTCCGACTCTTTGCAACCCCGTGAATCGCGGCACGCCAGGCCTCCCTGTCCATCACCAACTCCCGGAGTTCACCGAGACTCACGTCCATCGAGTCAGAGATGCCATCCAGCCATCTCATCCTCTGTCGTCCCCTTCTCCTCCTGCCCCCAATCCCTCCCAGCATCAGGGTCTTTTCCAATGAGTCAACTCTTCACATGTGGTGGGCAAAGTACTGGAGTTTCAGCTTTAGCATCATTCTTTCCAAAGAACACCCAGGGCTGATCTCCTTCAGATTGGACTGGTTGGCTCTCCTTCCAGTCCTAGGAACTCTCAAGAGTCTTCTCCAACACCACAGTTGGAAAGCATCAATCTTCGGCGCTCAGCCTTCTTCACAGTCCAACTCTCACATCCATACATGACCACAGGAAAAAACATAGCCTTGACTAGATGAACCTTTGTT
>NW_011412988.1:0-750 GCF_000754665.1 Bison bison bison | reverse complement strand
GGGGGTGATTATCAAGCAGATGAGCAAGCAGGTGTCGCGTGGCTCAGCTGGTGATTATCAAGCAGATGAGCAGGCAGGTGTCGCGAGGCTCAGCTGGCGATTATCAAGAAGATGAGCGGGCACGTGTCGAGCTGCTCATTTGGTGATTATCAAGTAGATGAGTAACCAGGTGTCAAGTGGCTCAGCTGGTGATTATCAAGCAGATGAGCAGGCAGGTGTTGCGAGGCTCAGCTGGCGATTATCAAGCAGATGAGAGGGCAGGTGTCGTGTGACTCAGGCTGGCGATTATCCAGCAGATGAGCGGGCAGGTGTTGTGTGGCTCAGCTGGCGATTATCAAGCAGATGAGCGGACAGGTGTCGCGAGGCTCAGCTGGCGATTATCAAGCAGATGAGCGGGCAGGTGTCAGGCGGCTCAGCTGGGGATTATCAAGCAGATGAGCGGGCAGGTGTTGCGCGGCTCAGCTGGCGATTATCAAGCAGATGAGCGGGCAGGTGTCGCGAGGCTCAGCTGGCAATTATCAGACAGATGAGTGGGAAGGTGTCGCGAGGCTCAGCAGGCGATTATCAAGAAGATGAGCGGGCAGGTGTCGCGAGGCTCAGCTGGTGATTATTAAGCAGATGAGCGGGCAGGTGCCCGCGGGGCAGCTGGCGATTATCAAGGAGATGAGTGGGAATGTGTCTTGTGGCTCAGCTGGCGATTATCAAGCAGATGAGCGGGCAGGTGTCACGCGGCTCACCGGGCGATTATCA
>NW_011412987.1:0-581 GCF_000754665.1 Bison bison bison | reverse complement strand
GTGGCCTCGCGGGGGCTTCCACATTGCGAAGCACCCCGATTTCCCGGTCCCCTCTAGATAAGAACCCGATGCCCGGACACCTCCCCGAACTCCACCCTGAGAATGAAGTCACCACGAAGGGGAAGTGACTCGCCCGTGCATCGACCGGAAAAAACCCCCAGGTTCCAAATACAGCTCGACAAGTGGCCTCTCTCCCCGGGGACACCTCGAGAGGCAAGCGGAGTTCCATGCCTCAACCCAAGACGAGGCCTGACTCTCCTGTCCCCAGTCTGCAGGGACCCTGCGATCGGAGTCCGAAATCAGAGGAACCCTGAGGTTCCTGCCTCAACTGGAGATGAGGCCCTCTTCCAATGCACCAAACCCAGGGGAGTCCCGAGAGGCCCCTCCCACCTCCAGTTTCCCTGACTTCTCAGAGCCACCATGAGAAGCCCCCTGAGGTCACCTGCACAAATCGAGGGAAGTCAGGGTTTCCCGCCTCAACCCGAGAAAGACCTCGAGAGACCTTCTTCAACACGTCTCGAGGCCAGACTTCCCCTACCATCGACTCGAGAGCCATGACGCGCTCCCCCTCGCCACTCGCA
>NW_011412986.1:0-512 GCF_000754665.1 Bison bison bison | reverse complement strand
GAAACTCTTGCTTTTTTGATGATCCAGCGGATGTTGGCAATTTGATCTCTGGTTCCTCTGCCTTTTCTAAAACCAGCTTGAACATCTGGAAGTTCAAGGTACACATACTGCTGAAGCCTGGCTTGGAGAATTTTGAGCATTACTTTACTATTATGTGAGATGAGTGCAATTGTGCGGTAGTTTGAGCATTCTTTGGCATTGCCTTTCTTTGGGACTGGTATCAAAACTGACCTTTTCCAGTGCTGTGGCCACTGCGGAGTTTTCCAAATTTGCTGGCATATTGAGTGCAGTACTTTCACAGCATCATCTTTCAGGATTTGAAATAGCTCAACTGGAATTCCATCACCTCCACTATCTTTGTTCGTAGTGATGCTTTCTAAGGCCCACTTGACTTCACATTCCAGGATGTCTGGCTCTAGGTGAGTAATCACACCATCATGATTATCTTGGTCGTGAAGATCTTTTCTGTACAGTTCTTCTGTGTATTCTTGACACCTCTTCTTAATATCTTC
>NW_011412985.1:0-533 GCF_000754665.1 Bison bison bison | reverse complement strand
CGAGGGGCGGGGGGGAGCGCGTCACTGCTCCCGAGCCATGGTAGGGGAATCTGGCCTCGAGACGCATTGAAGAAGGTCTCTCGATGTCTTTCTCGGGTTGAGGCAAGAAACCCTGTGTTCCCTCGACTTGTGCAGGTGACCTCAGGGGGCTTCTCATGGTGGCTCTGAGAAGCCAGGGAAACTGGAGGTGGGAGGGACCTCTCGGGACCCCACTGGGTTTGGTGCATTGGAAGAGGGCCTCATCTCCAGTTGAGGCAGGAACCGCAGGGTACCTCTGATTTCAGACTCCGATCGCAGGGTCCCTGCAGACTGGGGACAGGAGAGTCAGGCCTCGTCTTGGGTTGAGGCATGGAACTCCGCTTGCCTCTCGAGATGTCCCCGGGGAGAGAGGCCGCTTGTCGAGCTGTATTTGGAACCTGGGGTTTTTTCCGAACGAGGCACGGAAAAACTGCCCCTTCGTGTTGACTTCATTCACAGGGTGGAGTTCGGAGAGGTGTCCGGGCATCGGGTTCTTCTCAAGAGGGGACCGGGAA
>NW_011412984.1:0-562 GCF_000754665.1 Bison bison bison | reverse complement strand
TCAGAGGAACCCTGAGGTTCCTGCCTCAACTGGAGATGAGGCCCTCTTCCAATGCACCAAACCCAGGGGAGTCCCGAGAGGCCCCGCCCAACATCTAGTTTCCCTGACTTCTCAGAGCCACCATGAGAAGCCCCCTGAGGTCACCTGCACAAGTCGAGGGAATCCAGGGTTTCCTGCCTCAACCCGAGAAAGACCTCGAGAGACCTTCTTCAACACGTCTCGAGACCAGGTTCCCCTACCATGACTCGAGAGCAATGACGCGCTCCCCCTCGCCACTCGCATGGAGACCCGACTTCCCTGGCGCCCCACGAGAGGCTCACTGACCTCGCCGTCGCACCTCGTGAGAAACCGCACCCTGGAGCCGCCGCTCGAGAACCACCCCGAGACTCCCCCGTCATCGCGGAGATGAGGGCCTTCGCCTCCTGCATGGCCTCGAGGCCAACCTCGCGACTTCTCTCCAAACGCCTCAGGAGGCTTGACTCCCTTTAGTCCACCCAGTGAGCTCCAAGAGACTACCCGTCGCGACTCGAGAGCAGAGCGGGGTTCTTTGCTTCCACTCGAG
>NW_011412983.1:0-584 GCF_000754665.1 Bison bison bison | reverse complement strand
GACTTTGGTGGAATTATCAACATAGCCAAAAACGCTGAATGGAATGCCCTTTCAATAAAATGAGCTCTGTTTCCACGACTCACAGCAAAGAGTGTCAGCCCACTTGCTTCTGAGTTTCCGGGTTCATTCTACTACTACTTTTATTTCACAGAATCTCCTTGGAGATGATGTGCATGAGACATCTAGGTTGTGCCCTGTGTTCACCGGCACTGGGACAGGAGCACAGGGCACATTCCATCCTCTCCCCAGGGGGGATTTCTCTCTGGTCTACTCGTGTTGCTGTTTAGTCACTCGCCGTGTGTGACCCTTTTCTACCCCATGGACTGAACAGATTGTTCTGTCCATGGGATTCTCCAGGCAAAAATACTGGATTGGGTAGCCATTTCCTCCTCCAGGGGCAGCTTCCTGACCCAGGGATTGAACCCATGTCTCCTGCATTGGCAAGCGGGTTCTCTACCACTGAGCCACCTGGGAAGCCCCATAATTCCAAAGCAATTGTTCAGGGTAGTTTTCCATTCCAGGCTTAAGTCTCTCAACTTTGAGACCCGCCATCTGAGGGTCTGACCCCTATTCAGTGTTTCCAC
>NW_011412982.1:0-581 GCF_000754665.1 Bison bison bison | reverse complement strand
GGGGGGGGTTTCTCAGGAGGTGCGACGGCGAGGTCTGTGAGCCTCTCGTGGGGCGCCAGGGAAGTCAGGTCTCCATGCGAGTGGCGAGGGGGAGCGCGTCATTGCTCTCGAGTCATGGTAGGCGAATCAGTCCTCGAGACGTGTTGAAGAAGGTCTCTCGAGGCCTTTCTCGGGTTGAGGCAGGAAACCCTGGCTTCCCTCGACTTGTGCAGGTGACCTCAGGGGGCTTCTCATGGTGGCTCTGAGAAGTCAGGGAAACTGGAGTGGGGGGGCGCCTCTCGGGACTCCACGGGTTTGGTGCATTGGAAGAGGGCCTCATCTCCAGTTGAGGCAGGAACCTCAGGGTTCCTCTGATTTCAGATCCGATCGCAGGGTCCCTGCAGACTGGGGACAGGAGCGTCAGGCCACGTCTGGGGTTGAGGTTGGAACTCCGCTTGCCTCTCGAGGTGTCCCCGGGGAGAGAGGCCACTTGTCGAGCTGTATTTGGAACCTGGGGGTTTCTTCCGGACGATGCACGGGCGAGTCAATGCCCCTTCGTGTTGACTTCATTCACAGGGTGGAGTTCGGAGAGGTGTCCGGGC
>NW_011412981.1:0-528 GCF_000754665.1 Bison bison bison | reverse complement strand
TATTTCACATATGATAATATACATGTTTCAATGCCATTCTCCCAAATCATCCCATCCTCACCCTCTCCCACAAAGTCCAAAAGACTGTTCTATATATATATGTGTTCTTTTGCTGTCTCACACGTGGGGTTATTGTTACTACCTTTCTAAATTCCATATATATGCCTTAGTATACTGTATTGGTGTTTTTCTTTCTGGCTTACTTCACTCTGTATAATAGGCTCCAGTTTCATCCACCTCATTAGAACTGATTCAAATGTTTTCTTTTAATGGCTGAGTAATATTCCATTGTGTATATGTACCACAGCTTTCTTATCCATTCATCTGCTGATGGACATCTAGGTTGCTTCCATGTCCTGGCTATTATAACAGTGCTGCGATGAACATTAGGGTACCCATGTCTCTTTCAATTCTGGTTTCCTCAGTGTGTATGCCCAGCAGTGGGATTGCTGGATCATAAGGCAGTTCTATTTCCTAGTTTTTTAAGGAATGTCCACACTGTTCTCCATAGTGGCTGTACTAGTTTGC
>NW_011412980.1:0-561 GCF_000754665.1 Bison bison bison | reverse complement strand
AGCTTCCTTTCCCTCGGAAAGAGCTCTCCCTGCGGGAGGCTTTGGCAGTGTGCACACCCCCAGCCCCGAAGCCCTCTGCAAGGACGCCTGGCTCCTAGGTCCGAAGGGAAGGCGAGAGCTGAGCTGAGGCACAAGTCACGTCTCCCACACTCCTGCAGCCTGCTCCTTCCCGGGCGCGAACGCTAGAAGCTGGGCAGGGCTTGGGGAGGCTCGCCCAGGCCAGAGCAGCCTCTCGGCCGGGGCTCTGTGCTATCGCGCCTGGGCGCAGAGCTGGAGCTCCGCCGGTGTGGAAGCTCACTCGGTCCTTCCCAGTAACAGGCTTGCAAGCACCCGCCGGCAGCCAGCCTCTTCTCTCCCGCGTTCCGGGCATTGGGCTCCAAACCTGGGACCAAAGTACTGCCCGGAGCTCACTGATCATGGGCTGGTTCCCCGGCGCTGCGGGTGTGCTAGGGAGCCCAAACGCACAGGGGAAGCCCGCACAGCACATCCACCTGCCTCTAGGCGGGAGGACAGCTCCAGGGAAGGCCCGGTCTGGCAGGCGCTTTCTGGGCACAAACGGAG
>NW_011412979.1:0-514 GCF_000754665.1 Bison bison bison | reverse complement strand
TTTGTGGCTGATTCCAGGCTCCTTCTTGGGTCTGAAGATGATCAAGCACAGGCCTTGCAGATCTGTGATTATGTCCAACACTAGCACAATGCCCATTACCCATCATGTGTTTGCTTGGAAAATAAATAAATGAAGCTATTAATACTTCTCAAGTGAGTTCCATGCATACAGTGACCCAAGATCATCTATTTCATTATATGTGGACGAGGGGTACCACAATCCACTCCTAATTTATGTTCTTAGCAAGAAACTAGTAGTGTTTACTGGGAGGCCACACACCCTGATCTTACAGCCCTGTGGGCTTCAGCTTCTGCATCTCTTTATGGCCTCTCGACTTTGGCAACCACCCATTAATGCTTATGAGAGGAAACTTTGATTAGAGAAGGCAATGGCACCCCGCTCCAGTACTTTCGCCTGGAAAATCCCATGGATGGAGGAGCCTAGCAGGCTGCAGTCCATGGGGTCACTAAGAGTCGGACACGACTGAGCGACTTCACTTTCACTCTTCACTTTC
>NW_011412978.1:0-506 GCF_000754665.1 Bison bison bison | reverse complement strand
AGTCTTTCCCATTCTGTTGTTTTCCTCTATTTCTTTGCATTGATCGCTGAAGAAGGCTTTCTTATCTCTTCTTGCTGTTCTTTGGAACTCTGCATTCAGATATTTATATCTTTCCTTTTCTCCTTTTGCTTTTCACTTCTCTCTTTTCACAGCTATTTGTAAGGCCTCCCCAGACAGCCATTTTGCTTTTTTGCATTTCTTTTCTATGGGAATAGTCTTGATCCCTGTCTCCTGTACAATGTCATGAACCTCATTCCATAGTTCATCAGGCACTCTATCTATCAGATCTAGGCCCTTAAATCTATTTCTCACTTCCACTGTATAATCATAAGGGATTTGATTTAGGTCATACCTGAATGGTCTAGTGGTTTTCCCTACTTTCTTCAATTTAAGTCTGAATTTGGCAATAAGGAGTTCATGGTCTGAGCTACAGTCAACTCCTGGTCTTGTTTTTGTTGACTGTATAGAGCTTCTCCCTCTTTGGCTGCAAAGAATATAATCAATCT
>NW_011412977.1:0-613 GCF_000754665.1 Bison bison bison | reverse complement strand
CATGGAGCTGAGCAGACTGTAATGAAGTGGCTAAGCAGACTCTAATCACGTCACTCAGCCGGCTCCTAACCCGGTCTTGAGCAGGCACTAATCACGCAGCTCAGCATGCAGTAATCAAGGAGCTGAGCAGGCAGGAATCACGCAGCTCAGCAGGCAATAATTCTGGAGCTGAGCAAGCAGGAATCACGCAGCTCAGCATGCAATAATCATGGAGCTGAGCTGGCAGGAATCACACAACTCAGCAGGCAATACTCACGGACCTGAGCAGGCAGGAATCACGCAACTTAGCAGGCAATAATAATTGGAGCTGAAGGCTGTAACGAAATGGATAAGCAGACTCTAATCAGGTGATTCAGCCGGCTCCTCCCTGGGGACTGAGCAGGCACTTATTATGCAGCTCAGCAAGCAAAAATCATGGAGCTGAGCAAGCAGGAATCACGCAGCTCAGCAGACAGTAATCAAGGAGCTGAGCAGGCACGAATCACGCAGCTCAGCAGGCAATAATCCTGGAGCTGAGCAAGCAGGAATCACGCAGCTCAGCAGGCAATAATCAAGAAGCAGAGCAGGCAGGAATCAGGCAGCTCAGCAGCCAATAATCAAGAAGCTAGCAGTC
>NW_011412976.1:0-578 GCF_000754665.1 Bison bison bison | reverse complement strand
TGACTTTTTGTCTCCACAGCCCAAGGAACCCTCCAGAGCTGTGTTAGCCAGCCCCCTCTGCTTGACTTTTTCCCTTCCTTTTCTTCACAGAGTCAGCTTTGCTCAGATGCCCTGAGGGAACGAGCGGCCCTCTCAGTCTCCAGCTCCCTCACTGAGCTTCGCTTTTGTTTGAAATCTTGGATTGTGGCTGCCTAAGGACCTCTTTTAAACCTATTTAGCTTTTCTAGCTCTTGGTAGGCTGACCTACAAGATGCTTGCGTCTGTCACTGGAAGTGGAGACACCCTGGGGGGGGGGGTCTTCTGTCATCTGAAGCCACATGTAACAGTCACATAATTGTCTTGATCAAGTTTATTTGATACCAGGGAAAACAAGAACCAGGGGTCCTGCTTGGTACCCATGGTTGTGTTTCTGGTCAGAGTCCCCAGCTTGCCTGGGCTGTTTCAGTGCCACGTGAACTTGGGAAGGAGGTGGAGCGGGCGGCCCACGCGGCCTGGAGACAGAGGAGCCGGTCTCCCCTCTGCCCTTGCCCCTGGCGGCCCAGGGCAGGCCTTGCATTGCCGGGCTGCTGGTGGTGGAG
>NW_011412975.1:0-546 GCF_000754665.1 Bison bison bison | reverse complement strand
CGGAATGTGGAACCACCCACGAGGCCACGTCTGGAATGTCGTCGTGAGACCGGCCTCATCCTGAGGTGCGACCGGAAGGTCGGGAACCCTTTGCAGACAAAGCAGAGGAGTCGACCCTCCTGTCCAGATCAGGAGGGTAGAAGAGGCTCAGAGGAAGTGGTGCCGGAAAACTTCGGTGTTCCTCTCGAGGGAGACCGGGATGTCGGGGCACTTTGCGGGTCGCATCAAGGGTGACAAGTACCGTTTCGAACTCCAATTCCTAAAGTGGGACTTCTCCTGAGACGCTGTAGCGGCACAGGGCTACATCTTGCGATGACGGGGGAACCACGTGGTTTTTCTCGAGGTGTAGCAGGATTCTCGAATTACGACGGGGAATTCAGGATGCCTCTTGTGTTGGCCCAGGGAAGTCCAATCTTCCATTCGAGTTGCGAAGGAAAGCTGGGGATTGCTCTCGAGTGACTGCAGGGCCAATAGACCTCATCTAGGCTTCTGTCCAGAAGCCAATGTTCCTCTCCAGGGGCGACAGGGATCTCAGGGTTGCATTCC
>NW_011412974.1:0-517 GCF_000754665.1 Bison bison bison | reverse complement strand
GTTCATAGTTTATCTAAAAGCTCATATCACATTTAATTTTTCGTTTTGTTCCTGTTCTTTCGAGGTACTTTCTTGTTGACAAGCTTGTGTCAGATAGAACGATATAGCAATTTTTACCTTAGAACAAACCGAGGCACTATGAACATTTTGTGCTTCATGTTGATGACTCTTAGACATGTCTACAGTAGAGGAGCAAAACCAAAACTACTAGATATTTAATATTGACTAGTTCCCAGTTCACGGGACTCTGACATTCCCTGAGGTCAAAGTTTTCTTGTATTGGAAGCAGTTGGGTTTGCAAGGGCTGCCTTGTCTTGAGACCATTGAAATAAGAACTCAGAACTTGAGCACTATTATCAAAAATCACAAGGCTCACACTGACACAGACATCAATCCAGACAGACAAGACAAGACATCTTCCAGTTTTCCGCCTGAGATGGAAAAGATTTCTTTGAGCCGTTTTTTCTGGGTAGTGGGGGGTGGGGCTGGCGGCCAGGCAGGCTTTGGGAAGGAGCTC
>NW_011412973.1:0-534 GCF_000754665.1 Bison bison bison | reverse complement strand
CTCGGGAGCCTGGTGGGCTGCCGTCTATGAGGTCACACAGGGTCGGACACGACTGAAGGGACTTAGCAGCAGCAGCGGTGCAATGTCTGCCACACGATTAATACTGATTAACTATAAGGGTTAGATGCTGTCCCCTATAGTCAGAACTCAGCCAGATTTCTCTGAATCCTCGTTTTCCTCCTACTCCTCTCCTTCTGACCTTTAACCAACCTCCAAAATGACTTTTGAAAATGATATTATACCTAGGATGAGAAAGAGAATTTATCTTTTATAAATAAGATAAAGAGAATTTATAAATAAGATAAAGAGAATTTATCTTCCAATCCCCTCATAACTACTATCAGAGACCAGCTTGCATCCCACAACTTCGATTTCCTCTTCATTTTAGTCTATGACTCCCCAAAGCACCTCTAAAGTTCCCTAGAGTAATGGCAATTTGAAATCTACTGGCCTAGAGCAATTGTCGTAAGCATGTGACAAAGGGAACTTACTAAATGAAAGGTCTAAGAGATATAATCAGTTAACAAGGCAATT
>NW_011412972.1:0-619 GCF_000754665.1 Bison bison bison | reverse complement strand
GTGGTTTTGATTTGCATTTCTCTGACAATGAGTGATGTTGAGCATCTTTTCATGTGTTTGTTAGCCATCTGTATGTCTTCTTTGGAGAAATGTCTATTTAGTTCTTTGGCCTATTTTTTGACTGGGTCTTTTTTTTTCTGGAGTTGAGCTGTAGGAGTTGCTTGTATATTTTTGAGATTAGTTGTTTGTCAGTTGCTTCATTTGCTATTATTTTCTCCCATTCTGGAGGCTGTATTTTCATCTTGCTTATAGTTTCCTTTGTTGTGCAGAAGCTTTTAAGTTTAATTAGGTCCCATTTGTTTATTTTGCTTTTATTTCCAATATTCTGGGAGGTGGGTCATAGAGGATCCTGCTGTGATGTATGTCAGAGAGTGTTTTGCCTATGTTCTCCTCTAGGAGTTTTATAGTTTCTGGTCTTACATTTAGATCTTTAATCCATTTTGAGTTTATTTTGTGTAAGGTGTTAGAAAGTGTTCTAGTTTCATTCTTTTACAAGTGGTTGACCAGCTTTCCCAGCACCACTTGTTAAAGAGATTGTCTTTAATCCATTGTATATCCTTGCCTCCTTTGTCAAAGATAAGGTGTCCATAGGTGCGTGGATTTATCTCTGGGCTTTCTA
>NW_011412971.1:0-527 GCF_000754665.1 Bison bison bison | reverse complement strand
GTCATGTATGGATGTGAGAGTTTGACTATAAAGAAATCTGAGCACAGAAGAACTGATGCTTTTGAATTGTGGTGTTGGAGAAGACTCTTGAGAGTCCTTTGGACTGCAAGGAGATCCAACCAGTCCATCCTAAAGGAGATCAGTCCTGGATGTTCATTGGAAGGACTGACACTAAAGCTGAAACTCCAATACTTTGGCCAACTGATATGAAGAGCTGACTCATTGGAAAAGACCCTGATGCTGGGAAAGATTGAGGGCAGAGGGAGAAGGGAATGACAGAGGGTGAGATGGTTGGATGGCATCACTGACTCAATGGACATGGGTTTGGGTGGACTCCAGGAGTTGGTGATGGATAAGGAGGACTGCTGTGCTGCGGTTTATGGGGTTGCAAAAGGTTGGACATGACTGAGTGACTGAACTGAACTTGTTTCTTGAGGTAAGCCTGTGTTGCTATGAACCTTCCCCTTAGCATTGCTTTTACAGTGTCCCATAGGTTTTGGGTTGTTGTGTTTTCATTTTCATTCATT
>NW_011412970.1:0-548 GCF_000754665.1 Bison bison bison | reverse complement strand
CTGCTATTGATTCCTTCTAGAGTATATTTTCATTTTAGTAATTGTGTTGTTTGTCTCTGTATGTTTATTCTTTATGACATCACTGACTCGATGGACATGAGTCTGAGTGAACTCCGGGAGTTGGTGATGGACAGGGAGGCCTGGTGTGCTGCGATTCATGGGGTCGCAAAGAGTCAGACATGACTGAGCGACTGATCTGATCTGATCTGATCTAGGTCTTTGTTAATTGATTCTTGTATTTTCTCCATTCTGTTTTCAAGGTTTTTAGTTATTTTTACTATCATTATTTTGATTTCTTTTTCAGGTATTTTGCCTATTTCCTCTTCATTTATTTGGACTTCTGTGTTTCTAGTTTGTTCCTTCATTTGTGTGGTATTTCTCTGCCTTTATTATTATTAATATTAATTTTTTTAAAAGCATTGTTTTTGAGGTCTGCTTTTTCCACGGCTTCAAGGTTGAATTCTTTCTCCCTTTTGGTTTCTTCCCTCCTAAGGTGAGTCCAGTGGTTTGTGTAAGCTTCATATAGGGTGAGATTTGTGATGAGTTTT
>NW_011412969.1:0-564 GCF_000754665.1 Bison bison bison | reverse complement strand
AGCCACATGACGCACATTTACTTACTTATCAGAGAAGAAGAACAGAAAGTTATCAGAAAAGGAGGAAGAGAAAGTAACCGTTCTGCCTCCTCTTTAAAATTAACTGCCACTCGTGAAGGCTCAAGACTCAGGACATGTTTTCAACCTTTCCTCTGTTACCCAACTTTGAAACAAATATACAACTCTGGAAAGACAAATGTTAGTTCATCACGTTTTCTTTAAGGTTGAGGAATAAAAAACTTACACGCATTTGCTAAAAGGAGCTTTGATGTTATCCAATACTTAATCTGTGCACTTCCTGTCCCACCTTTAAAAACGGGGGTATTTGACTTTCTCTACATTTTAATAGATCATTCCAGTTTCTTATCCTCAGTGAGATGAGGGACAAATGCTCTGTTCCTTCACCTTTTATGCAGAATGATTCCTTTGCTCCATAGAATATCTAGATTCTCCTTCACATCATATTAATACTTGAAGTGAAACTGAGACACCCAGATCAGAAAAAAATAGAGAAAAAGTAACCTTATTCCTTTCAGCAAGTTTCCCCCTCTAAGCTATTAGATG
>NW_011412968.1:0-566 GCF_000754665.1 Bison bison bison | reverse complement strand
TTTTTTTTTTTTTTTTTTTTGAAGCGAGCAGCCCGCCGGAGCTGCGGCTGTTCCCGCAGTTCAAGTATCCCGCGACTATTGAAATGAAAATCCACTCAGATAACTTTAAATGACAATCATATACCAGGAATTTAGAGACAGAATTCCCACTCAATTATTCTAAACTGCTTAAGCAAAAACAATCAGCACATCTGAACTTCAAAACAAAAAAATAAGAAATCACTTTAATAAAATTTTTCACAAGGCACAGGCAAAACAGGGAGAGGCCGGTAAGCTGCTCTCAGATCCTTCCTTTCCCCTTCTGGACAAGCCCTGCCCCAATTAACACATGAAGGTTCTAAAGAGTATGTGTCTTCACACCCCTTCCACAGGAGGAGGGGTTCTGATTATGAAACATTCTTACTTTATACTCAACAGATAGTTACAGAGCTCATGAGACACTTTACATCTTATCACCCAACCTGGTGGCTCAGATAGTAAAGAATCTGCCTGCAATGTGGGAGACCTGTGTTCTATCCCTCGGTGGGAAGATCCCCTGGAGGAGGAAATGGAAACTCACTTCAGCA
>NW_011412967.1:0-593 GCF_000754665.1 Bison bison bison | reverse complement strand
GACAGATCTCTGTCCCTACCTCATTTGTCTCTCTTTTTCTCTTTTATATTTTGTCCCACCGCCTTTCAAAGACAATGGGCTGCCTTTCTGGGTCCCTGATGTCCTCTGCCAGCATTCAGAAATTGTTTTCTGGAATTTGCTCAGCATTCAATGTTCTTTCGATGAATTTGTGGGGAGAAAGTCGTCTTTCTGTTCTATTTCTCCGCCACCTTAGGACCGCCTCTGAGACGTGAACTCTGGATTCTACCTCCACAGCAAGCTCTCTTTCCATTCTGTTTCAGACCTAGGTTGCAAATGGAACTGGACTGAATGCTTATGTGTCTGTTTGTTTTTAAGTCTTTCCCCTTGCAATCATCCCTGCTACCATTCCAGTATTGTCCCATTGACTATTTCTTTCTCTGAATAAATGTCTTCCTAATTTAGCAAGTACTGGGGCCAGAATAGAATTTCTACTTAAAGTATTTGTATTCTTAGTAAGAATACAAATACTTTAAGTAGAAATTCTATTCTGGCCCCAATACTTCCTAAATTAGTAAGACATTTTATTCAGAGAAAGAAACGTCAATGGGACAATACTGGAATGGTAGCAGGGG
>NW_011412966.1:0-513 GCF_000754665.1 Bison bison bison | reverse complement strand
TGACGCGCTCCCCCTCGCCACTCGCATGGAGAACCGACTTCCCTGGCGGCCCACGAGAGGCTCACTGACCTCGCCGTCATACCTCCTGAAAAACCGCACCCTGGGGCCGCAGCTCGAGAACCACCCCGAGACTCCCCCGTCATCGCGGAGATGAGGGCCGTCGTCTCCTGCATGGCCTAGAGACCAACCTCGCCACCTCTCTCCAAACGCCTCAGGAGGCTTGACTCCCTTGAGTCCACCCAGTGAGCTCCAAGAGATACCCGTCGCGATTCGAGAGCAGAGCGGGGTTCTTTGCTTCCACTCGAGATGAATGCCTGTCTCCCCGGGTGCGTCTGAAATGCAACCCCGAGATCCTGTCGCCACTGGAGAGGAACATTGGCTTCTGGACACAAGCCTAGATGAGGTCTATTGGCCCTGCAGTCACTCGAGAGCAATCCCCAGCTTTCCTTCGCAACTCGAATGGAAGATTGGACTTGCCTGGGGCCAACACAAGAGGCATCCTGAATTCCCCGT
>NW_011412965.1:0-502 GCF_000754665.1 Bison bison bison | reverse complement strand
ATTCCAAATACTTCAGCTGCACCAAATCTTGGGTGATGAGCTTCTTGGGCTCCCCAAATAAGAAATGCCTCTTCCCAGCATAGATATTCATCTTACCCAGGAAATCCAAGATGTCTTCCTCTGGGGCACAGTTGCCCTTCATGAAGATCACACCCAGGAGATTCATCAGGAGACCGGCCTTGGGAAAACCCCTGCCATGGTGCACGATCCCATTGCGGGCGAGATTCATCTTGCTGACAAGGACATAAGAATGCTTGGCAGTGTTGTCTTTCTTCACGTCAATACCAAATACCACCTCCATCCTGTCAGAAGCTCTTTTGAGGATTCTGAGGAATCAATTTTGGTACTTTTTATCGATGATTTTCAGCATATTTGCTTTCTTAATGGGCTTTTTCATCTTACACATGCGTAACAGGAACTGCACCAACAGACTTGTCTGCCTGGTTAGTGAGTGTTTTCCAGACCGCACATTGGAGAGAGGGGGTTGAGAGGAATTTCGCTT
>NW_011412964.1:0-547 GCF_000754665.1 Bison bison bison | reverse complement strand
ACCTGACTTTATAAAAGTCAGGACTGCTGTCCCCACGTTGACTTTTGTATTAACATCTCAGTAGTTAAAAACAGACTCTGGAAATAAAGATTTGGGATCAGTTTCTCGAATACTGGTCTCCCCATGTCGCTCTCTCTCTCTCACTCTGGTTGAGTCTCCATCTGGAGCGCGGAACCCACCATGCTTACTAAGTATGCCTGGGCTTCTAAGATCCGACCGGGGAGGCCTCAGTGTCTCCTCTCCTTCGGGAGAACGGAAGGACGCCTGCGGCCTACGTAAGTGGTGCAAACTTCTTGTCTTGAAGTTTTATTGGTCTCCCGCGTAAACCAAGCTACTCAGCCTCTTTTCTCCACTGAATTTTCCTACTGAGCTATCCTTATTCTATTACTCTTTATATCTTTAATTAATATCTAATTGAAGTTATTGTATCATGATCCTCGCCTATGCCGTCTCTCCTTCTAATACCCTGGATCAGCCGGGGCTGGTCCCCGGCACTTCTTCTTCTTCTTTTTTTTTTTTTTGTTTTTGTTAGTGGTTACACAAAACT
>NW_011412963.1:0-508 GCF_000754665.1 Bison bison bison | reverse complement strand
CCCCTGGAGAGGAACATTGGCTTCTGGACACAAGCCTAGATGAGGTCTATTGGCCCTGCAGTCACTCATGAGCAATCCCCAGCTTTCCTTCGCAACTCGAATGGAAGATTGGACGTCCCTGGGCCAACACAAGAGGCATCCCGAATTCCCCGTCGTAACTCGAGAATCCCGCCGCAACTCGAGATAAACCACGTGGTTCCCCCGTCATCGCAAGATGAAGCCCTTTCCCGCTACAGCGTCTCACGAGAAGTCCCACGTTAGGAATTGGAGGTCGAAACGGTACTTGGCACCCTTGATGCGCCCCCACAAAGTTCCCCGGCATCCCGGGTCTCCCTGGAGAGGAACACCGAGGTTTTCCGGCACCACTTCCTCTGAGCCCCTTCTCCCCTCCTGATCTCCACAGGAGGGTCGACTCCCCTGCTTTGTCTGGAAGGGGTTCCCGACCTTCCGGTCGCACCTCAGGATGAGGCCGGTCTCACGACGACATTCCAGACGTGGCCTCCTGGGT
>NW_011412962.1:0-566 GCF_000754665.1 Bison bison bison | reverse complement strand
ATCTACCTAAAGAAACTAAAGACCTATATATAGGAAATTATAAAACACTGGTGAAAGAAATCAAAGACGACACTAACAGATGGAGAAATATACCACGTTCATGGATTGGAAGAATCAATATAGTGAAAATGAGTATACTACCCAAAGCAATTTATAGATTCAATGCAATCCCTATCAAGCTACCAACAGTATTCTTCACAGAGCTAGAACAAATAATTTCACAATTTGTATGGAAATACAAAAAAACCTCGAATAGCCAAAGCGATCCTGAGAAAGAAGAATGGAACTGGAGGAATCAACCTACCTGATTTCAGGCTCTACTACAAAGCCACAGTTATCAAGACAGTATGGTATTGGCACAAAGACAGAAATATAGATCAATGGAACAAAATAGAAAGCCCAGAGATAAATCCACGCACATACGGACACCTTATCTTTGACAAAGGAGGCAAGAATATACAATGGATTAAAGACAATCTCTTTAACAAGTGGTGCTGGGAAATCTGATCAACCACTTGTAAAAGAATGAAACTAGAACACTTTCTAACACCATACACAAAAATAAA
>NW_011412961.1:0-529 GCF_000754665.1 Bison bison bison | reverse complement strand
GGTGGGAGGGGCCTCTCTGGACTCCACTGGGTTTGGTGCATTGGAAGAGGGCCTCATCTCCAGTTGAGGCAGGAACCTCAGGGTTCCTCTGACTTCAGATCCCGATCGCAAGGTCCCTGCAGACTTGGGACAGGAGAGTCAGGCCTCGTCTTGGGTTGAGGCATGGAACTCCGCTTGCCTCTCGAGGTGTTCCCGGGGAGACAGGCCACTTGTCGAGCGGTATTTGGAACCTGGTGGTCTTTTTCCGACGATGCACGGGCGAGTCACTGCCCCTTCGTGTTGACTTCATTCACAGGGTGCAGTTCGAAGAGGTGTCCGGGCATCGGGTTCTTATCAAGAGGGGACCGGGAAATCGGGGTCCTTCGGAATGTGGAACCACCCACGAGGCCACGTCTGGAATGTCGTCGTGAGACCGGCCTCATCCTGAGGTGTGACCGGAAGGTCGGGAACCCCTTCCAGACAAAGCAGGGGAGTCGACCCTCCTGTCCAGATCAGGAGGGTAGAAGGGGCTCAGAGGAAGTGGTGCCGG
>NW_011412960.1:0-530 GCF_000754665.1 Bison bison bison | reverse complement strand
AGAATATGTGGCTCATTAACCTAGTGAATATCATAAAATATTGGGAATATTGGGAAAATAACAAATTTCTCTGGACACTTTTTATCTTGCCTTTCTGAGAGACTTGTAGATCTAGATGAGTTAGTTTGGGAAAGGGGTCTCATTTACTCCAGAGAATCATCAGAGTCCAATATAGTTCTGGGCTAATCAGAGATTAAAGAACCTTTATAAGGAGAAATAGGCTTGGAAATGGAGAAGGCAATGGCACCCCACTCCAGCACTCCCGCCTGGAAAATCCCATGGATGGAGGAGCCCGGTAGGCTGTAGCCCATGGAGTCGCTAAGAGATGGACACGGCCGAGCGACCTCCCCCCCACTTCCCACCCTCATGCATTGGAGAAGGAAATGGCAACCCACCCCAGCGTTCCTGCCCGGAGAATCCCAGGGACAGTGGAGCCCAGTGGGCTTCCGTCCGTGGGGTCGCACAGAGTCGGACACGACCGAAGCGACCCAGCAGCAGCAGCAGGCTTGGAAATCAAGCAGTCCCATTTT
>NW_011412959.1:0-667 GCF_000754665.1 Bison bison bison | reverse complement strand
GGGCCTGCTGAGCTGCGTGATTCCTGTCGGCTCATCTGCTTGGCAATTGCCAGCTGAGCTGTGTGATTCCTGCCTGGTCGCTGCTTGATTTTTGCCGGTTGAGCAGCATGATTCGTCACTGCTCAGCTCCATGCTTATTGCCTGCTGATTGCGTGGTTCGTGTCTGTTCAGCTCTTTGAGTATGGCCTCCTGAGGTCCCTGTTCGGGCGCCACCTGCCGGGGACCAGCCCCAGCTGATCCTGGGTATTCGAAGGAGAGATGGCCTAGGCGACTATTTATATGCTCATCAGAGATATCAAGAATAATAGTATGAGGATAGCTCAGTAGGAAAATTCGGTGGAGAAAAGAGACTGAGTAGCTTGGTTTACGCGGGAGACCAATCAAACTTCAAGACAAGAAGTTTGCACCACTTACGTAGGCCGCAGGCGCCCTCTCGAAGAGCGGAAGGTGCCTCACCCTAGACACCTTCTCGAGTGTGTCTTAGCAGCCCAGGCATAATTAGGAAGCGTGGTGGGTTCCGCGCTCCAGATGGAGACTCGGCTGGAAGTTACAGGGAAGAATGACAAGCAGCTTTTTGAATTGGAGCTGTAAGTTAACTCTTTGACAGAGAGAGCGAGATGGTGGTGGGGGACAGCCCCCCAGTGAAATCAGAGGTGAGAGCACAAAG
>NW_011412958.1:0-507 GCF_000754665.1 Bison bison bison | reverse complement strand
GAGTGGCGAGGGGGAGCGCGTCATTGCTCTCGAGTCATAGTAGGGGAATCTGGCCTCGAGACGCGTTGAGGAAGGTCTCTCCAGGTCATTCTCGGGTTGAGGCACGACACCCTGGGTTCCCTTGACTTGTGCAGGTGACCTCAGGGGGCTTCTCATGGTGACTCTGAGAAGTCAGGGAAACTGGAGGTGGGAGGGGCCTCTCGGCACTCCACTGGGTTTGGTGCATTGGAAGAGGGCCTCATCTCCAGTTGAGGCAGGAACCTCAGGGTTCCTCTGATTTCAGACTCCGATCCCAGGGTCCCTGGATACTTGGGAAAGGAGAGTCAGGCCTCGTCCTGTGCTGAGGCATGGAACTCCGCTTGCCTCTCGAGGTGTTCCCGGGGAGACAGGCCACTTGTCGAGTGGTATTTGGAACCTGGAGGTCTTTTCCCGACGATGCACGGACGAGTCACTGCCCCTTCGTGTTGACTTCATTCACAGGGTGGAGTTCGAAGAGGTGTCCGGGCA
>NW_011412957.1:0-536 GCF_000754665.1 Bison bison bison | reverse complement strand
CAAGAAAAGAGTTATAGGCACGTATGTGGAAAGTTACTGTCTTAAGGGAACCTGCTCTTTTCCAGGGTTTTTCGGAGTAGTTATATCTCTGTCTCTCTTTTTTTTTTAAATTTTATTTTATTTTTAAACTTTACAATATTGTATTAGTTTTGCCAAATATCAAAATGAATCCGCCACAGGTATACATGTGTTCCCCATCCTGAACCCTCTTCCCTCCTCCCTCCGCATACCCTCCCTCTGGGTCGTCCCAGTGCACCAGCCCCAAGCATCCAGTATAGTGAATCGAACCTGGACTGGTGACTCGTTTCATACATGATATTATACATGTTTCAATGCCATTCTCCCAAATCTTCCCACCCTCTTCCTCTCCCATAGAGTCCATAAGACTGATCTATACATCAGTGTCTCTTTTGCTGTCTCGTACACACAGTTATTGTTACCATCTTTCTAAATTTCCATATATATGCATTAGTATACTGTACTGGTGTTTTTCTTTCTTGGCTTACTTCACTCTGTATAATAGGTTCCAGTTTCAT
>NW_011412956.1:0-506 GCF_000754665.1 Bison bison bison | reverse complement strand
TCAGGGGGCTTCTCATGGTGGCTCTGAGAAGTCAGGGAAACTGGAGGTGGGGGCGGTGGCCTCTCGGGATTCCACGGGGTTTGGTGCATTGGAAGAGGGCCTCATCTCCAGTTGAGGAAGGAACCTCAGGTTTCCTGTGATTTCAGACTCCGATCGCAGGGTCCCTGCAGACTGGGGACAGGAGAGTCAGGCCTCGTCTTGGGTTGAGGCATGGAACTCCGCTTGCCTCTCGAGGTGTCCCCGGGGAGAGAGGCCACTTGTCGAGCGGTATTTGGAACCTGGGGGTCTTTTCCGGACGATGCACGGGCGAGTCACTGCCCCTTCGTGTTGACTTCATTCACAGGGTGGAGTTCGGAGAGGTGTCCGGGCATCGGGTTCTTACTAAGAGGGGACCGGGAAATCGGGGTGCTTCGCAATGTGGAAGCACCCACGAGGCCACGTCTGGAATGTCGTCGTGAGACCGGCCTCATCCTGAGGTGCGACCGGAAGGTCGGGAACCCCTTCCA
>NW_011412955.1:0-542 GCF_000754665.1 Bison bison bison | reverse complement strand
CCCTTCGTGTTGACTTCATTCACAGGGTGGAGTTTGGAGAGGTGTCCGGGCATCGGGTTCTTATCAAGAAGGGACGGGAAATCGGGATCTTACGGAATGTGGAACCACCCAGGAGGCCACGTCTGAACTGTCTTCGTGAGACCGGCCTCATCCTGAGGTGCGACCGGAAGGTCGGGAACCCCTTCCAGACATAGCAGGGGAGTCGACCCTCCTGTCCAGATCAGGAGGGGAGAAAGGGCTCAGAAGAGGGGGTGCCGGAAAACCTCGGTGTTCCTCTCGAGGGACACCGGGATTTCGGGGAACTTTGTGGGTCGCATCAAGGGTGCCAAGTGCCCTTTCGACCTCCAATTCCTAACGTGGGACTTCTCCTGAGACGCTGTAGCGGGAAAGGGCTTCATCTTGCGATGACGGGGGAGCCACGAGGTTTTTCTCGAGTTACGGCGGGATTCTCGAGTTACGACGGGGAATTCAGGCTGCCTCTTGTGTTGGCCCAGGCAAGTCCAATCTTCCATTCGAGTTGCGAAGGAAAGCTGGGGATTGCT
>NW_011412954.1:0-528 GCF_000754665.1 Bison bison bison | reverse complement strand
GGTTCTTTGCTTCCACTCGAGATGGATGCCTGTCTCCCCGGGTGCGTCTGGAATGCAACCCCGAGATCCCTGTCACCCCTGGAGAGGAACATTGGCTTCTGGCCAGAAACCTAGATCAGGTATATTGGCCCTGCATTCACTCGAGAGAAATCCCCAGCTTTCCTTCGCAACTCGAATGGAAGATTGGACTTCCCTGGGCCAACACAAGAGGCATCCTGAATTCCCCGTCGTAATTCGAGAATCCTGCTACACCTCGAGAAAAACCACGTGGTTCCCCCGTCATCGCAAAATGTAGCCCTGTGCCGCTACAGCGTGTCAGGAGAAGTCCCACTTTTGGAATTGGAGTTCGAAACGGTACTTGTCACCCTTGATGCGACCCACAAAGTGCCCCGAAATCCCGGTCTCCCTCGAGAGGAACACCGAAGTTTTCCGGCACCACTTCCTCTGAGCCTCTTCTAATCTCCTGATCTGGACAGGAGGGTCGACTCCTCTGCTTTGTCTGGAAGGGGTTCCCGACCTTCCGGTCGC
>NW_011412953.1:0-851 GCF_000754665.1 Bison bison bison | reverse complement strand
ACTGATCACGTGATTGATCATGCACTGATCACTTGGATATCATGCACTGATCACGTGGCTGATCATACACTGTTCATGTGTCTGACCATGCATAGGTCACGTGGCTGATCATACACTGCTCACGTAACTGATCATGCACTGATCACGTGGCTATCATCCACTGCTCACGTGGCTGATCATACACTGTTCATGTGTCTGACCATGCACTGCTCACGTGGCTATCATGCACTGCTCACGTGGCTGATCATACAATGATCACATAGCTACCATGTACTGGTTACGTGACTGATCATGCACTGATTATGTAATTGATCATGCACTGATCATGTGGCTGATCATGCACTGATCACGTGACTGACCATGCACTGATCACGTGACTGATCATCCACTGATCAGTTGGCTATCATGCACTGATCACCTGGCTGATCATGCACTGATCACGTGGCTATCATGCAATGATCACGTGGCTGATCATGCACTGATCACTTGGCTATCATGCACTGATCCCCTGGCTGATCATACACTGATCACGTGACTGATCATGCACTGTTCACGAGACTGATCATGCACTGATCACGTGGATGTCATGCACTGATCACGTGTTTGATCATTCACTGTTCACGTGTCTGACCATGCACTGCTCACGTGGCTGATCATACACTGTTCACGTAACTGATCATGCACTGATCACGTGGATATCATGCACTGTTCACTTGGCTGAACATGTACTGTTCACGTGGCTTATCACACACCTGTCACGAGACTGATCATGCACTGATCACGTGGCACTCATGCACTGATCACGTGGCTGATCATACTCTGCTCACGTTACTGATCATGCACACATCAGG
>NW_011412952.1:0-523 GCF_000754665.1 Bison bison bison | reverse complement strand
GGGTCATCCCAGTGCACTAGCCCCAAGCATCCAGTGTCATGCATCGAACCTGGACTGGCATCTCATTTCTTACATGATATTTACAGTTTCAATGCCATTCTCCCAAATCTTCCCACCCTCTCCCTCTCCCACAAAGTCCATAAGACTGTTCTATACATCAGTGTCTCTTTTGCTGTCTCGTACACAGAGTTGTTGTTATCATCTTTCTAAATTCCATATATATGCATTAGTATACTGTATTGGTGTTTTTCCTTCTGGCTTACTTCACTCTGTATAATAGGCTCCAGTTTCATCCACCTCATTAGAACTGATTGAAATTTATTCTTTCTAATGCCTGAGTAATACTCCATTGTGTATATGTACCACAGCTTTCTTATCCATTCATCTGCTGATGGACACCTAGGTTGCTTCCATGTCCGGTCTACTATAAACAGTGCTGCCCCAATGTTCATCACAGCACTTTCTTGAGTAGGTATAAAACAACTGTTGAGGTTGTATTCTGGATCATGTCCATGCTATTTCT
>NW_011412951.1:0-616 GCF_000754665.1 Bison bison bison | reverse complement strand
CCCAGGCTAGGTGCGTGCCGGGGCCGCGAGGCAAGCTCAGGAGGGTCTGTCGGGGGACTGACGCCGAGCGCGACCTAGCCTCGTCCCGTGCAGGGACCGAGGTGTTGGCTCCGGAGTGTTTGTTAGGGTCCCCAAGAAGCGCCGGGCACCGCCCAGTTGAGGGTAGCGACCCATGCCGGCTCAGGAGTGTTTGCCGGGGGGCGGTCCAAGGGCAGGACCTAGCCTGATTGAGGGCGGGGAACCCGATGTGGGCTCAGGAATGCTTCTCGGGGCTGGATCGTGGGAAGGACCCAGGCTGCTTCGGGGCAGGGACTGAGACGCGCGCTCAGGATTATGTTTCTGGACTCGACTATGCAAAGTCCCAGGAACGCCTGCGCGACTGCAGGGACCGAGAGGTGGGGTCGGGAGACTGTGCTAGGGGCCCGCACAAGGGCAGGACCTCGACTGGTGACGTTCAGTGACCGAGACGGGGCTCAGGAGTTTACACGGGCGCCTCAGAAAGGGCGGGACCCAGCCTGCTTTTATGCAGCGCTTGAGGTGAGGGCGCAGCAGTGTTTCCCGGGGGTTTGAACAAGGGGAGGACTCACCGTCGTTCGGGGACAGGGAGCCAATTTCG
>NW_011412950.1:0-546 GCF_000754665.1 Bison bison bison | reverse complement strand
TTCATAATATATACAAATATCAAATCATGTTGTATATTTAAAAATGTTATATGTCAGTTATATCACAATAACACTAAAATAAAATGGACCCCCCCCCCAAACTAGGGAAGACATAAAAATTGCAGGAATATAGACTATCAACAAAATCAAAAGCTGGTGATTTGAAATAATCAGTAAAATTGATAAAGGTCTAGGCAGGCTAAATGAGAAGAGAGGGAAGACAGATATTATTAAAATCAGGGATAAAAGGAATGTAAGACAAGAACATTTGATAAAACCTAACATCCACTTATGATAATGCACTAGGAATAGAGGGGAGTTCTGCCTCTTAAGATAGAACATTTGCATGAAACCTGTAGGCAACATCACACTTACTGGTGAGAAACAAGAGGCTTTTTTTGTTGTTGTTAAGATACTAAGACACTAGGTAAAGTGTCCTCTCACCACTCTTGTTCCACACTATACTGGAAGGCCCAGGTCATGCAATAAGACATGGAAATAAAATGTATACAGATTAGGAAGGGAGAAATGAAACTGACTCTGTTG
>NW_011412949.1:0-505 GCF_000754665.1 Bison bison bison | reverse complement strand
GATTTCCAAAGGAGTTTGTAGGTTAAACACTGTCACACCCAGGAATTATTAACTGGAAATGTAAGCTAACTCTTTTTTCAGAGAGAGGTAGTTGGGGAGAGCCCCCTGTAAAGTCAGAGGTTTAGGTGAAAGCGCAAGCAGAAAGTAGGCAGACTCTGGTTTTGGGGGTATATGCTTGAGAATTTCCAGGGGGACTCCTGAAGCTCGATCCCGCCTTTGCGTATGCCGAGCCTCCTTCCTGATGACCTTTGTCATGGGCGGAGTTCATCACTGGCTCCCAGCAGTGACAGAATTCCAGATGAGCTATTCCAGATCCTGAAAGATGATGCTGTGGAAAGTGCTGCACTCAATATGCAATATGCAATATGCACTCAATATGCAATATGCCGGCTCAGGGCACTAGGGGAATCTGGCCTCGAGACGTGTTGAAGAAGGACTCTCGAGGTTTTTCTCGGGTTGAGGCAAAAACCCTGGCTTCCCTTGACTTGTGCAGGTGACCTCAGGG
>NW_011412948.1:4818-5270 GCF_000754665.1 Bison bison bison | reverse complement strand
TGCTATCGGAGGCTGAAATCAGAGGAACCCTGAGGTTCCTGCCTCAACTGGAGATGAGGCCCTCTTCCAATGCATCAAACCCAGTGGAGTCCCGAGAGGCCCCTCCCACCTCCAGTTTCCCTGACTTCTCAGAGCCACCATGAGAAGCCCCCTGAGGTCACCTGCACAAGTCGAGGGAACCCAGGGTTTCCTGCTTCAAAACGAGAAAGACCTCTAAATTCCTTCTTCAACACGTCTCGAGGCCAGATTTCCCTACCATGACTTGAGAGCAATGAAGCGCTCCCCCTCGCCGCTCGCATGGAGACCCGACTTCCCTGGCGCCCCACGAGAGGCTCACTGACCTCGCCGTCGTACCTCGTGAGAAACGGCACACTGGGGCCGCCGCTCGAGAACCAACCCCGAGACCTCCCTCGTCACCGCGAGATGAGGCCCTTCATCTCCTGCATGGACTA
>NW_011412948.1:0-489 GCF_000754665.1 Bison bison bison | reverse complement strand
CGACGATATTCCAGACGTGGCCTCGTGGGTGGATCCACATTCAGAAGGACCCCGATTTCGGGGTCCCCTTTTGATAAGAAGCCGATGCCCAAACACCTCTCCGACCTCCACCCTGTGAATAAAGTCAACACGAAGGGCGGTGACTCGCCCGTGCATTGTCCGGAAAAACCCCCACGTGCCAAATACAGCTCGACAAGTGGCCTCTCTCCCCCGGGACACATCGAGAGGCAAGCGGAGTTCCATGCCTCAACCCAAGACGAGGCCTGACTCTCCTGTCCCAAGTCTGCAGGGACCATGCTATCGGAGGCTGAAATCAGAGGAACCCTGAGGTTCCTGCCTCAACTGGAGATGAGGCCCTCTTCCAATGCATCAAACCCAGTGGAGTCCCGAGAGGCCCCTCCACCTCCAGTTTCCCTGACTTCTCAGAGCCACCATGAGAAGCCCCCTGAGGTCACCTGCACAAGTCGAGGGAACCCAGGGTTTCCCTGC
>NW_011412947.1:0-506 GCF_000754665.1 Bison bison bison | reverse complement strand
TGAGGCAGGAAACCCTGGGTTCCCTCGACTTGTGCAGGTGACCTCAGGGGGCTTCTCATGGTGGCTCTAAGAAGCCAGGGAAACTGTAGGTGGGAGGGGCCTCTAGGGACTCCACTGGGCTTGGTGCATTGGAAGAGGGCCTCATCTCCAGTTGAGGCAGGAACCGCAGGGTACCTCTGATTTCAGACTCCGATCGCAGGGTCCCTGCAGACTGGGGACAGGAGAGTCAGGCCTCGTCTTGGGTTGAGGCATGGAACTCCGCTTGCCTCTCGAGATGTCCCCGGGGAGAGAGGCCGCTTGTCGTGCTGTATTTGGAACCTGGGGTTTTTTCCGAACGATGCACGGAAAAACTGCCCCTTCGTGTTGACTTCATTCACAGGGTGGAGTTCGGAGAGGTGTCCGGGCATCGGGTTCTTATCAAGAGGGGACCGGGAAATCGGGGTCCTACGGAACTGTGGAACCACCCACGAGGCCACGTCTGGAATGTCTTCGTGAGACCGGCCTCA
>NW_011412946.1:0-828 GCF_000754665.1 Bison bison bison | reverse complement strand
GTAGAAATCTGCTGTACGAGTTCCTTGAAAGCAAGACCCTCTATGTATGGATATGTCTTCATGCCTTAGATTGTGCCTCGAATATAGTGTACCCATCAACCCAGGAAAGGAAAGAATTGACTCGCCAAATATACAAAGAGATCAAAAGTGCCGAGCCAAGTGACCCCTTGAGGCTTCCAAGAGCTTTTCTGTCTTTCACACACTAAGTAAATACTGAGCACCTACGATGAGCTAGGAGGCATGTAATAAGTTTCAGGGAATAGAAGGCGGAGAGAAGAAGACACAGAGTTCCTGCTTTCACTGAGACGACTCTAATGATACATCACAGGCAGATCCTTTGAGAACCTATAGAGGGGCCTCTTCCCTCACCACAAAACCTGGGTGTCAGGGAAGGCTTTCCAGAGGCACCATTTCGTTGAGGTCCATAGGTTGAACCTAGGTAAACCAGGGTTGAGATGCAGGAAGAATTTCAGGCAGGGAAAATAGCATCTTGGAAGGCTATGTGACCAGGGAAACTTAGGACATTCAAGAAACGAAAAATGCCCTATGGGATGGAAGTCAAAGAGTGCAGAGGGCATTCCAGGCAAAAGACATCAGAGAAGAACGTGAGGAGCAAGCCTGAAGGGAAGTGGTCGTATCTTCAATATGCTGGGAAAATACGAGAGCCGTTGGAGCAGGGAGGTGACAGCATTGCATCTGCATTTCCAAAAAGTCATCTTGCTCCACGTCACTAATGATTGGAGAGGCTCAACTCCAAACTCCAAGGAGGGACCACTTCACATGAGTCCGATTGGGCCTCACTGCGATGTCTGTCAATAACCGATGCTG
>NW_011412945.1:4805-5294 GCF_000754665.1 Bison bison bison | reverse complement strand
TGGAGATTGCAGCCACAGACGGCGGGGGCCTTTCAGGAAAATGCACTGTAGCTATAGAGGTGGTGGATGTGAACGACAACGCCCCCGAACTGACCATGTCGAGACTCATCAGCTCTGTCCCAGAAAACTCCCCAGAGACTGTGGTAGCTGTTTTCAGTGTTTCTGATCCAGATTCCGGGGAAAACGGTAAGATGGTTTCCACCATTCAGAATGATCTCCCCTTTCTCTTGAAACCTACGTTCAAAAACTTTTACAGTCTGGTGACAGAGAGATCGCTAGACAGAGAGGAAAGAGCCGAGTACAACATCACCATCACGGTCACTGACATGGGAACCCCAAGACTGAAAACCGAGCACAACATAACAGTGCTGGTGTCCGACGTCAACGACAACGCCCCCGCTTTCACCCAGACCTCCTACACCCTGTGGGTCCGCGAGAACAACAGCCCCGCCCTGCACATCGGCAGCGTCAGCGCCACAGACACAGACG
>NW_011412945.1:0-466 GCF_000754665.1 Bison bison bison | reverse complement strand
TCACATATGGTAATATACATGTTTCAAAGCTATTCTCTCAAATCCCCACCCTTGCCTTCTCCACAGAGTCCAAAAGTCTGTTTTTTATATCTATGTCTCTTTTGCTGTCTTACATATAGGGTCATTGTAACCATCTTTCTAAATTCCATATATATGTGTTAATATACTGTATTGATGTTTTTCTTTCTGACTTACTTTATTCTGTATAATAGGCTTCAGTTTCATCCACCTCATTAGAACTGATTCAAATGTGTTCTTTTTAATAGCTGAGTAATACTCCATTGTGTATATGTACCACAGCTTTCTTATCCATTCGTCTGCCGATGGACATTTACATTGCTTCTGCGTCCTGGCTATTGTAAACACTGCTGCAGTGAACACTGGGGTACATGTGTCTCTTTCAATTCTGATTTCCTCAGTGTGTATGCCCAGCAGTGGGATTGCTGGGTCATATGGCAGTTCTATT
>NW_011412944.1:0-512 GCF_000754665.1 Bison bison bison | reverse complement strand
TGGGCCAAAGAACTAAATAGGCGTGTCTCCAAAGAAGACATACAGATGGCTAACAAACACATGAAAAGATGCTCAACAACACTCGGTATCAGATAAATTAAAATCAAAACCACAATGAGGTACCATATTACACCGGTCAGAATGGCTGCTATCAAAAAGTCTGCAAACAGTAAATGCTGGAGAGGGTGTGGAGTACAAGGAACTATCTTACACTATTGGTGGGAATGCATACTAGTACAGCCACTGTGGAGAAGAGTGTGGAAATTTCTTAAAAAACTGGAAATATGACCCAGCAATCCCACCGCTGGACATACACACAAAGTAAACCAGAATTGAAAGAGACACATGTACCCCAATGTTCATCGCACCACTGTTTATAATAGCCAGGACATGGAAGCAACCTAGATGTCCCTCAGCAGATGAATGGATAAGAAAGCTGTGGTACATACACACAATGGAATATTACTCAGCCATTAAACAGAATGCATTTGAATCAGTTCTGATGAGGTGGG
>NW_011412943.1:0-637 GCF_000754665.1 Bison bison bison | reverse complement strand
CCATCATTTGTTATTTGTAGGCATTTTAGTGATGGTCATTCTGACTAGTGTGAGGTGGTACCTTCTGGTTGTTAATTTGCATTTACTCTAATAATTAAGTGAAAATTAGGAAAAAATTAGAAAAAAAATTAGGAAAGTTTTGACCAACCTAAATTGCATATTAAAAAGCAGAGATATTACTTTGCCAACAAAGGTTCATCTAGTCAAGGCTATGGTTTTTCCAATGGTCATGTATGGATGTGAGAGTTGGACTGTGAAGAAACTAAGCGCCAAAGAATTGATGCTTTTGAACTGTGGTGTTGGAGAAGACTCTTACGAGTCCCTTGGACTGCAAGGAGATCCAACCAGTCCATCCTAAAGGAGATCAGTCCTGGGTGTTCATTGGAAGGACTGATGATAAAGCTGAAACTCCAGTACTTTGGCCACCTCATGTGAAGAGTTGACTCATTGGAAAATACTCTGATGCTGGGAGGGATTGGGGGCAGGAGAATGGGACTGCAGAGGATGAGATGGCTGGATGGCATCACCGACTCGATGCACATGAGTTTGGGTGAACTCCGGGAGTTGATGAAGGACAGGGAGGCCTGGCGTGCTGCGATTCATGGGGTCGCAAAGAGTCGGACATGACTGAGTGACT
>NW_011412942.1:0-505 GCF_000754665.1 Bison bison bison | reverse complement strand
TTTATTTTGGGGGGCACAAAAATCACTGCAGATGGTGACTGCAGCCATGAAATTAAAAGACGCTTACTCTTGGAAGAAAAGTTATGATGAACCTGGATAGCATATTCAAAAGCAGAGACATTACTTTGCCAACAAAGGTCTGTCTAGTCAAGGCTATGGTTTTTCCAGTAGTTATGTATGGATGTGAGAGTTGGACTGTGAAGAAAGCTGAGTGCTGAAGAATTGATGCTTTTGAACTGTGGTGTTGGAGAAGACTCTTGAGAGTCCCTTGGACTGCAAGGAGATCCAACCAGTCCATTGTGAAGGAGATCAGCCCTGGGATTTCTTTGAAAGGATGATGCTAAAGCTGAAACTCCAGTACTTTGGCCACCTCATGTGAAGAATTGACTCATTGGAAAAGACTCTGATGCTGGGAGGGATTGGGGGCAGGAGGAGAAGGGGACGACGAGAGGATGAGATGGCTGGATGGCAGTCACTGACTCAATGGACATGAGTCTGAGTGAAC
>NW_011412941.1:0-503 GCF_000754665.1 Bison bison bison | reverse complement strand
TTAAGAGTCTCCTGGCACATCCATGTACTGCCTCCCCCCTAATCTCAGTCATGTGTTCAAAGAACTTCTGTCCGTTTATTTATTTGTTTTTCGTAATATTGAATTCGTTTTGACTATGCTGGGTCTTTGCTGCTCGCTGGAAGTTGCTAGGACCTCTGGACTGCAGTCTCCCATCTCTTGCTGACGTCTTGTTGACCTCTGCAGAATCCTGGCTGGTGGGAGCTTGTTAGTTCCTTGTTCCTTACCCGGACCTCCTGTGGTAAGTGTTTTCTCTCCTCTGTGGCCTGGTAAGGCTGGGTGGTCATTGGCATCCCAAAGGTGGCTAGAAGTCAATGATTTAGGCAGGCTTGTGAATAGATATGGGAGAAGGCAATGGCACCCCACTCCAGTACTCTTGCCTGGAAAATCCCATGGACGGAAGAGCCTGGTAGGCTGCAGTCCATGGGGTCGCTCAGAGTCGGACACGACTGAGCGACTTCACTTTCACATTTCACTTTCATGCA
>NW_011412940.1:0-509 GCF_000754665.1 Bison bison bison | reverse complement strand
AAGCATGCACGAGGCCACGTCTGGAAGGTCGTCGTGAGACCGGCCTCATCCTGAGGTGCGACCGGAAGGTCGGGAACCCTTTCCCGACAAAGCAGGGGAGTCGACCCTCCTATCGAGATCAGGAGGGTAGAAGGGGCTCAGAGGAAGGGTGCCAGAAAACCTCGGTGTTCCTGTCCAGGTAGACCGGGATGTCGGGGAAATTTGTGGGTCGCATCAAGGGTGACAAGTACCGTTTCGAACTCCAATTCCTAACATGGGACTTCTCCTGAGACGCTGTAGGGGGAAAGGGCTTCATCTTGCGATGATGGGGGAACCACGTGGTTTTTCTCGAGTTGCGGCGGGATTCTCGAGTTACGACGGGGAATTCGGGATGCCTCTTGTGTTGGCCCAGGGAAGTCCAATGTTCCATTCGAGTTGTGAAGGAAAGCTGGGGATTGCTCTCGAGTGACTGCAGGGCCAATAGACCTCATCTAGGCTTGTGTCCAGAAGCCAATGTTCCTCTCCAGGGG
>NW_011412939.1:0-593 GCF_000754665.1 Bison bison bison | reverse complement strand
TCCCCCGTCATCGCGAGATGAGGGCCTTCTTCTCCTGCATGTCCTAGAGACCAATCTCGCGACCTCTCTCCAAACGCCTCAGGAGTCTTGACTCCCTTTAGTCCACCCAGTGAGCTCCAAGAGATACCCGTCGCGACTCGAGAGCAGAGCGGGGTTCTTTGCTTGCACTCGAGATGAATTACTGTCTCCCCGGTGCGTCTGGAATGCAACCCCGAGATCCCTGTCGCCCCTGAAGAGGAACACTGGCTTCTGGACACAAGCCTAGATTTGGTCTATTGGCCCTGCAGTCAGTCGAGAGCAATCCCCAGCTTTCCTTCGCAACTCTAATGGAAGATTGGGCTTGCCTGGGCCAACACAAGAGGCATCCTGAATTCCCTGTCGTAAATCGAGAATCCCGCCGCAACTCGAGAAAAACCACGTGGCACCCCGTCATTGCAAGATGAAGCCCTTTTTGCTACAGCGTCTCAGGAGAAGTCCCACGTTAGGAATTGGAGGTTGAAATGGTACTTGGCACCCTTGATGCGCCCCACAAAGTTCCCCGACATCCCGGTCTCCCTCGAGAGCAACACCGAGGTTTTCCGGCACCATTTCCT
>NW_011412938.1:3567-4059 GCF_000754665.1 Bison bison bison | reverse complement strand
CACAACAGAACAACACAGAAATACAAAGGATCATAAGAGACTACTATCAACAAATATATGCCAATAAAATGGACAACGTGGAAGAAATGGACAAATTCTTAGAAAAGTACAACTTTCCAAAATTGGACCAGGATAGAAATAGAAAACCTTAACAGACCCATCACAAGCACGGAAATTGAACCTGTAATCAGAAATCTTCCAGCAAACAAAAGCCCAGGTCCAGACGGCTTCACAGCTGAATTCTACCAAAAATTTAGAGAAGAGCTAACACCTATCCTACTCAAACTCTTCCAGAAAATTGCAGAGGAAGGTAAACTTCCAAACTCATTCCATGAGGCCACCATCACCCTAATACCAAAACCTGACAAAGATGCCACAAACAAAGAAAACTACAGGCCAATATCACTGATGAACATAGATGCAAAAATCCTTAACAAAATTCTAGCAATCAGAATCCAACAACACATTAAAAAGATCATACACCATGACCAA
>NW_011412938.1:0-393 GCF_000754665.1 Bison bison bison | reverse complement strand
AAAGAACTAAATAGACATTTCTCCAAAGAAGACATACAGATGGCTAACAAACACATGCAAAGATGCTCAACATCACTCATTATCAGAGAAATGCAAATCAAAACCACTATGAGGTACCATTTCATGCCAGTCAGAATGGCTGCGATCCAAATGTCTACAAGCAATAAATGCTGGAGAGGGTGCGGAGAAAAGGGAACCCTCTTACACTGTTGGTGGGAATGCAAACTAGTACAGCCAGTATGGAGAACAGTGTGGAGATTCCTTAAAAAACTGGAAATAGAACTGCCTTGTGATCCAGCAAACCCACTGCTGGGCATACACACTGAGGAAACCAGAATTGAAAGAGACATGTGTACCCCACTGTTCATTGCAGCACTGTTTATAATAGCCAGG
>NW_011412937.1:0-543 GCF_000754665.1 Bison bison bison | reverse complement strand
GTCCCTCCTTTTGGAACCACCCCATATGATCTTCTTGAAAGCCCTCGCTCTTAGCTTTAAGAGTCTCACTTTCAGTATATGAAGGAGCTTCTGGCAAATTAGTCTGTGGAACTAAGGTGGCAATCTGCTCTCCTAGCTGCCTGATCAGCTGCTTGGTTCCCTCGTGCCACTTCTGTATTCCCTTTTTGGTGTCCTTTACAGCAGGAGACTGAAACCTCAGTGGGTAGATGGACTGCCTCCAAGAGTCGAAGAATCTGATCACTATATCTGATTGGGGACCCTCGGGTGGTCAAGTCGCCCCTTTCTTTCCAAATAGCTGCATGTGCATGTAGCACCAGAAAGGCATATTTGAGTCAGTGTAAATGGCTATTCTTTTTCCTTTTCCCAGCTCTAAAACTCGAGTCAGGGTTATGAGCTCAGCTAACTGGGCTGAAGTAACTGGTGGCAGAGGCTTAGCCTCTATGGTCTCAAAATTGGAGACTACTGCATACCCGGCTCTTCTTTTTCCATCCAGGACAAAGCTGCTTCCATCAGTGTACCAGA
>NW_011412936.1:0-537 GCF_000754665.1 Bison bison bison | reverse complement strand
TTGATTTCATCCAGGTAATGTATCAGTCCTGTCAGAGTTCTCCCAGGGAGTAGCAGAGTGCCTGTTCCTCAAGGCCTTTTCACAGGGACTTAGGGTGGGCCTGTCAGCCTGGCGATGTATCTTATTACCTTCAGCAAAGGTCATGTTTTATAAGTAAAAGGTGTGGCTGTGATTGGGAGGCTGAGTTAACATGAGTAACACCTGGTCATGAGTGGCTCCACAGTCACATCAAGGTTGGTCTAAAGCAGTGACAGGCTGGGTAAGTGGTTCTCCCTCAGCATTCCAGATGTCTGGCTTGGATTCCCTTTACTGTGAGCACATTTCATAACATAAACAGTCACCTCTCATGGAAAGAGACTAGATGAGCTAAATTATGTGTTGTATTACCATTCCCTGGTGGCTCAGAGGTTAAAGCATCTGCCTGCAATGAGGGAGACCCGGGTTCAATCCCCAGGTCGGGAAGATCCCCTGGAGAAGGAAATGGCAACCCACTCCAGTATTCTTGCCTGGAGAATCCCATGGACGGAGGAGCCTGGT
>NW_011412935.1:0-530 GCF_000754665.1 Bison bison bison | reverse complement strand
ATTGATTTGATTTTTCTTCCTTTGTTTCTTCATGAGTCTGGCTAATGGTTTGTCAATTTTATTTATCCTTTCAAAGAACCAGCTTTTGGCTTTGTTGATTTTTGCTATGGTCTCTTTTGTTTATTTTGCATTTATTTCTGCCCTAATTTTTAAGATTTCTTTCCTTCTACTAACCCTGGGATTCTTCATTTCTTCCTTTTATAGTTGCTTTGGGCATAAAGTTAGGTTATTTATTTGACTTTTTTCTTATTTCTTGCGGTATGCCTGTATTTCTATGAACATTCCCCTTAGCACTGCTTTTACAGTGTCCCATAGGTTTTGGGTTGTTGTGTTTTCATTTTCATTCGTTTCTATCCATATTTTGATTTCTTTTTTTTTTTTATTTCTTCTGTGATTTTTTGGTTATTCAGAAGCGTGTTGATCAGCTGCCATATGTTGGAATTTCTAATAATTTTGCTCCCGTAATTGAGATCTAATCTTACTACATTGTGGTCAGAAAAGATGCTTGGAATGATTTCAATTTTTTTGAA
>NW_011412934.1:0-519 GCF_000754665.1 Bison bison bison | reverse complement strand
TTGAGCATTCTTTGGCATTGCCTTTCTTTGGGATTGGAATGAAAACTGACCTTTTCCAGTTCTGTGGCCAGTGCTGAAGTTTTCCAAATTTGCTAGCATAGTGAGTGCAGCACTTTCACAGCATCATCTTTCAGGATTTGAAATAGCTCAACTGGAATTCCATCACCTCCACTAGCTTTGTTCGTAGTGATGCTTTCTAAGGCCCACTTGACTTCACATTCCAAGATGTGTGGCTCTAGGTGAGTGAACACACCATCGTGATTATCCGGGTTGTGAAGATCTTTTTTGTACAGATCTCTTGTGTATTCTTGCCACCTCTGCTTAATATCTTCTGCTTCTGTTAGGTCCATACCATTTCTGTCCTTTATTGAGCTCATCTTTGCATGAAATGTTCCCTTGGTATCTCTCATTTTCTTGAAGATATCTCTAGTCTTTCCCATTCTGTGGTTTTCCTCTATTTCCTTGCATTGATCGCTGAGGAAGGCTTTCTTATCTCTTCTTGCTATTCTTTGGAACTTG
>NW_011412933.1:0-502 GCF_000754665.1 Bison bison bison | reverse complement strand
GCCTGTCTCCCCGGGTGCGTGTGGAATGCAACCCCGAGATCCCGGTCGCCCCTGGAGAGGAACATTGGCTTCTGGACACAAGCCCAGATGAGGTCTGTTGGCCCTGCAGTCACTCGAGAGCAATCCCCAGCTTTCCTTCGCAACTCGAATGGAAGATTGGACTTCCCTGGGCCAACACAAGAGGCATCCCGAATTCCCCGTCGTAACTCGAGAATCCCGCCGCAACTCGAGAAAAACCACGGGGTTCCCCCGTCATCGCAAGATGAAGCCCTTTCCCGATACAGCGTCTCAGGAGAAGTCCCACGTTAGGAATTGGAGGTCGAAACGGTACTTGGCACCCTTGATGCGCCCCCACAAAGTTCCCCGGCATCCCGGTCTCCCTGGAGAGGAACACCGAGGTTTTCCGGCACCACTTCCTCTGAGCCCCTTCTATCCTGCTGATCTCCACAGGAGGGTCGACTCCCCTGCTTTGTCTGGAAGGGGTTCCCGACCTTCCGGTCTG
>NW_011412932.1:0-523 GCF_000754665.1 Bison bison bison | reverse complement strand
TGGTAATTGGATTTTTTTTCCTTTCCTCATCAGACATTTATTGAACATCTACTATAAACCAATAGTTAATAATGAAGAAAACGAATGAGAGGCCAGCTGATCTTATGGAGTTTACCTTCTAGTTGAGGGAGAGAGACAAAAAAACATCAGTGAAATGATAGATTTCAGATAGATTTCAGATCCGGATTTGGGAGTCATCATTAGAAAGCCTTTTTCCTATTCCAAGGTTATAGAGAAACTCACTTTTAATAAAATACTTGTATAGTTTCTATACATTTAGAGCTCGTTTTGTAGGATAAAAGGTAACAGGATATAGATTTAGCATGCAAAAATCATTAAGCATTTAACTATTTAACGATTGTTAACATTTAACGATTTGGAAGATATTTTTTTTGTTGTTGCTGAGATATTATATGGGGAGGTTTGAAATCAGATAGCCACCATTGTTTTCCAGTTGGAGATCTGATGCATTTATTTTAACATAATTAGAAATTCTTCAAGCAGATATCTTTTTTGTGCTTGC
>NW_011412931.1:0-559 GCF_000754665.1 Bison bison bison | reverse complement strand
GCGGGTCGTGCGGCTCAAGTACAGCACGCCCCGCGACGAGAGGTGCGGCCCGTTGGCCCGACCTGCAGGGCAGAGCGAAAGGGAGGCGAAGCGCAAGGCCCGTAGGGCGCCCCGAGCCAACCGCCACCGTCTCAGGCCGTATCAGCCTGAAGGCGCCCGATCTCGTCTGATCTCGGAAGCTAAGCAGGGTCGGGCCTGGTTAGGATCTTGGATGGGAGACCACCTGGGAATCCCGGGTGCTCGAGGCTTTTTGCCTACCAGAAGAGGTCCCTTTAGCCCCCCGCCGCGCGTCCCGATTCTTGGATCACCCCCGCAGCCCCAGCCCCTCCCGGGCCGCGGGGAGCGGGTGGCCGGGGCCCCGACTCCCGCTGCAGACCTGGGTTGCCTCCGCGCGGCCCGCGAGCCCCTCCGCATTCGCATTCGGCTTCCAGGACACCCGACGACCGGCAGTCCCTTCTCCACCTGGGGCTCCTTTGGCTTGCCTCAGGCAATCCCGGGGCTTGCACCGACTCCAGCCAGAGCCCCCGCCCCCGCCCCACCCCCTGCCTCGCAGGCGATC
>NW_011412930.1:0-575 GCF_000754665.1 Bison bison bison | reverse complement strand
TTTTCGAGCTTGCAAACCTTCTCAAGTATTTATCCCAATGAGTTTATTAATTCACCTGGCCTTTACTGAATAAGAAAAATGCATATAGATTATATTAATAAGGTTTAGTTTCTGCCACTTGCAAAAAAAAGTTAAAATTAACAGAGACTTAAGCATGATGAAAGTGTTATACCCTCACACGTTAAGTGAGTTTAGAGTCGACAGCCCAGAAATGTGTAGCAGCAATGTGGCAGAGTAGGAGGGTGTTTTTATCTTTCTGTTCCATCATTCTGGCACATAGCTTCCACACTTAAGGTAAGTTCCATGACACAATGGATTTCCATTGATCACATTCTTTGGCAGGCAAAAAACAGGTGGGTAGGGTGGGGAGAGAGTTGGTGGGAGAAGAAGATACAGAATACAGCCCCTTCAGTGAAATTCTTTCTACTTACACACAACATTTCTATTTACTTCTGCTTGCTTTGGCTACCTTGCTGCAAGGGAAGCTGGGAAATGTAGTCTTTCATCCTACCAATGTGCCCAGTTTATTTGGGTTCTATTATTAGTCAGGAGTGAAGGGAGAATGTGTTTTTCAT
>NW_011412929.1:0-527 GCF_000754665.1 Bison bison bison | reverse complement strand
CGAGAAGCTGGGGATTGCTCTCGAGTGACTGCAGGGCAACAGACCTCATCTAGGCTTGTGTCCAGAAGCCAGTGTTCCTCTCCAGGGGCGACAGGGATTTCAGGGTTGCATTCCAGACACACCCGGGGAGACAGGCATTCATGTCGAGTGGAAGCAAAGAACCCCGCTCTGCTCTCGAGTCGCGACGGGTATCTCTTGGAGCTCACTGGGTGGACTAAAGGGAGTCAAGCCTCCTGAGGCGTTGGAGAGAGGTCGAGAGATTGGTCTCTAGGCCATACAGGAGACGAAGGCCCTCAACTCGCGATGATGAGAGAGTCTCAGGGTTGTTCTCGAGCGGCGGCCACAGTGTGCGGTTTCTCCCTAGGTACGACGGCGAGGTCAGTGAGCCTCTCGTGGCGCGCCAGGGAAGTCGGGTCTCCATGCGAGTGGCGAGGCGGAGCGCGTCATTGCTCTGGAGTCATGGTAGGGAATCTGGCCTCGAGACGTGTTGAAGAAGGTCTCTCGAGGTCTTTCTCGGGTTGAGGCAG
>NW_011412928.1:0-553 GCF_000754665.1 Bison bison bison | reverse complement strand
GTCTTTTAATTTCATGGCTGCAGTCACCATCTGCAGTGATTTTGGAGCCCCCCAAAAATAAAGTCTGACACTGTTTCCACTGTTTCCCCATTTATAGGCAAAGCCAAATGATCTAAGCCCTCTTCTCTTTATCATTCTTAAGCTAAAGACTTGTAATACTTTAAAGGCTGGGAATATTAATATCTAGTAAAAAGGACTAACTGCCAGTGACAACCAATGATAATGACATCTTAAACACAAGCTATGGACATGAGTATGTATGTTGCTTTTTAAACCACACTTAATTATAGAGTAGGAGTCTACAGAATATTTGAAGCTCATTCAACGTGAAAAATTCTAGGTGCATTAGTATGGGGCTTCACACATAAAACCGATATAAAATATAGTAAAAAAAAAATAGTAACCCTGAGTTAGAGAAGAAATTTTGACGAAAAGAAAAATAATAATTTTTTACCAGTCAAAGCTTCCACAAGTTAATACCTAAAATAACTCGTCTCACTTCAAAGGATAGTTTTTGACACTTCTTGGCAATGTCCTGGTTTAAGTAAGAGGG
>NW_011412927.1:0-516 GCF_000754665.1 Bison bison bison | reverse complement strand
TATCTACTACTGCGGGCAGGAGTCCCTTAGAAGAAATGGAGTAGCCATCATGGTCAACAAGAGTTCGAAATGCAGTACTTGGATGCAAACTCAAAAATGACAGAATGATCTCTGTTCGTTTCCAAGGCAAACCAATATCACGGTAATCCAATCCTATGCCCCAAGCAGTAATGCTAAAGAAGCTGAGGTTGAACGGTTCTATGAAGACCTACAAGATCTTTTAGAACTAACACCCCAAAAAGATGTCCTTTTTATTATATGGGACTGGAATGCAAAAGTAAGAAGTCAAGAAACACCTGGAGTAACAGGCAAATTTGGCCTTGGAGTGCGGAATGAAGCAGGGCAAAGGCTAATAGAGTTCTGCCAAGAGAACACACTGGTCATAGCAAACACCCTCTTCCAACAACACAAGAGAAGACTCTACACATGGACATCACCAGATGGTCAACACTGAAATCAGATTGATTATATTCTTTGCAGCCAAAGATGGAGAAGCTCTATGTAGTCAGCAAAAAC
>NW_011412926.1:0-507 GCF_000754665.1 Bison bison bison | reverse complement strand
ACGTTGTCCATTTTATTGGCATATAATTGTTGATAGTAGTCTCTTATGATCCTTTGTATTTCTGTGTTGTCTGTTGTGATCTCTCCATTTTCATTTCTAATTTTATTGATTTGATTTTTCTCCCTTTGTTTCTTGATGAGTCTGGCTAATGGTTTGTCAATTTTATTTATCCTTTCAAAGAACCAGCTTTTGGTTTTGTTGATTTTTGCTATGGTCTCTTTTGTTTCTTTTGCATTTATTTCTGCTCTAATTTTTAAGATTTCTTTCCTTCTACTAACCCTGGGGTTCTTCATTTCTTCCTTTTCTAGTTGCTTTAGGTGTAGAGTTAGGTTATTTATTTGACTCTTTTCTTGTTTCTTGAGGTGTGCCTGTATTGCTATGAACTTTCCCCTTAGGACTGCTTTTACCGTGCCCACAGGTTTGGGGTTGTTGTGTTTTCATTTTCATTCATTTCTATGCAAATTTTGATTTCTTTTTTGATTTCTTCTGTGATTTGTTGGTTATTCA
>NW_011412925.1:0-550 GCF_000754665.1 Bison bison bison | reverse complement strand
ATTTTCCCCAACTAAAATTAGAAGCATAAAAGCAGGGTCTGGGCTGTAGTGAGAATGAAGCTAAAGCTCATTCTATTGCCTGGAACTTGTCTCTGTGTACATGTTAACACATTAGTACAAACTGGCAAGGCCTGGTGATAACTGATCCTAAATCCTATTAGTTTCTTGAAAAGAAATGCACATGCCCATTTTGTTTGTTTACTTCAGACACATGCTTGCTTGTGATTCAAGAAAGAGAAGTTCTGAAATAAAACAAACAAAATTACACCCCTACATGCTCTTATACACATATTAAGAGAAAACCTGAAGTATGTGTGCTCTTTGGGAAAAAGCTAGTATCGAAATAGCTTCAATCTTTTTCTTAAAAAAAAAAAATCATATAAAAGTTCAGTTCTACAGACTTTTAAGCAGCAGGTGTTAGAAATAAATCAAAAGACCCAAAGGTAAACTACATGTTACCCTTACAACTCTTTGAATTCAATATATCCACCCAGAGAGAAAACTGAAAATTTAGATACATTGCAACTTGACACCTGTGGGATAGAATATG
>NW_011412924.1:0-508 GCF_000754665.1 Bison bison bison | reverse complement strand
CAACTTAGTGACTGAACAACAACAACAATACATGAGTATTGGATATTGGTAATCTATTGCTGTATACCAAATTACGTCAGATTTTATAGCTTAAAATTAGTTGACTAAAGCCATCCCAAAGAAAAAGAAATGCAAGAAGGTAAAGTGGTTGTCTGAGAAGGTCTTACAAATAGCTGACAAAAGCAGAGAAATGTAAGGCAAAAGAGAAAGGGAAAGATATACCCAACTGAATGCAGAGTTGCAGAGAATAGTATAAAATAACACTTACTATCTCAACACTTTCTGAGTGTCAGAAATCCAGGAATGACTTAACTGAGTGGTCTGCCTTAGAACTGTTTATGAGACTGTAGTCAAAAATTATCAGTTCAGGCACCATCATCTGAAAGCTCGAGTGGAACTGGAAGAATTGCTTCCAGTGTGGCCCCCTTGCATCAGTGGAAAATTAGTCTGATGGTTGGTAGGAGCCCACAGTTTCTGTCTTGGCCTCTCTGTAGCCTGCTTGAGTGTC
>NW_011412923.1:0-512 GCF_000754665.1 Bison bison bison | reverse complement strand
TGTTTTGTTTGCACTAGCCTGAGTTGATTCTGTTGCTTGCAACTAAATGATGTTCCTGAAGTGGTTGCACTGTTTACATAAGATGCAATGGAAAACGCCTGACCCCCCTGCCCCTAGCAAAAGCACAAATTTCATTATTATATCTCTTTCAAAAGAGACTAAAATAAATTTTAGTAAAAAACTGAATAACTGCTATGAGCAGTTGATATGCCTGCTTTTCATATATATCATTTGCATCTGTATTTATTTCTAGGGCTGCTTTAATAAATCACCACAAACTGGGTGGCTTTAAAGCAACACAAATGTATTCTCTGACAGTTCTGTATGCCAAAATTCTGAAATCAAGATGTTGGCAAGGTTTCAGTTCCTTTTGGAGTCTCCAAGGGTATATCTGTTCTGTGCCCGTTTCCTAGCTTCTGGTGACTGCTGGCAGTTCTTTGCTCTCCTTAGTTAGTAGCCACATAACTCCACTCTCTGCCTTAATCTTCTCATGGCTCTTTCCCCTCTGTCTC
>NW_011412922.1:0-501 GCF_000754665.1 Bison bison bison | reverse complement strand
TTGCTTCTTAGAATTAACTTTAATCAGTTTCTGTGCCTGCAAATTAAAGATAGTTACTAGTGAGTTGAGTTCTTTCAGGCGCTTCCTCTGTTTTTCTATTGATACCTCTATATTTTTTTCAGGCAATGACACTTTGTTTTGTTTACAAATGTATTGAATATCTGTCAAAATTACTATTTTGTTATTACCCTTTGTGAATTTCCTTGTCTACTTTGCTTGTTTTTTCAGGTAAAATTTATTGTTTTATTAATGCTGCCAAAGCATAAGTAAAATTACTGTTTATAAAAATAATTAAAAAAATTATTTCCACTGTCCATCATTTTACAAATAAAATGGCATATTTTTGTTTCTTTTTTTTTTTTTTTTTTAAATAATCTTATTGTGTTGGCCAGAAATTCTAAACAGTGATGTGTAAATGGGTTTTCATGTTCTTAGTACCATCAAAGTCAATGAGGATATGGTTTAATGAATTTCTATTTCTGTTTTTAGATTTTTAAAGAG
>NW_011412921.1:0-606 GCF_000754665.1 Bison bison bison | reverse complement strand
GGACCAACACAAGAGGCATTCTCGAATTCCCCGTCGTAACTCGAGAATCCTGCCGCAACTCGAGAAAATCCACGTGGTTCCCCCGTCATCGCAAGATGAAGCCCTTTGCCGCTACAGTGTCTCAGGAGAAGTCCCACGTGAGGTATTGGAGGTCGAAACGGTACTTGGCACCCTTGATGCGACCCACAAAGTGCCCCGACATCCCGGTCTCCCTCGAGAGGAACACCGAGGTTTTCCGGCACCACTTCCTCTGAGCCCCCTTCTACCCTCCTGATCTGGACAGGAGGGTCGACTCCCCTGCTTTGTCTGGAAGGGGTTCCCGACCTTCCGGTCGCACCTCAGGATGAGGCCGGTCTCACGACGACATTCCAGACGTGGCCTCGTGGGTGGTTCCACATTCCAAAGGACCCCGATTTCCCGGTCCCCTCTTGATAAGAACCCGATTCCCGGACACCTCTTCGAACTCCACCCTGTGAATGAGGTCAACACGAACGGGCAGTGACTCGCCCGTGCATCGTCGGGAAAAAACCCCCAGGCTCCAAATACCGCTCGACAAGTGGCCTGTCTCCCCGGGAAGACCTCGAGAGGCAAGCGGAGTTCCATGCC